>NC_054540.1:57507745-57757745 GCF_017654505.1 Polyodon spathula | reverse complement strand
TTCTGTTGTACAACTGATCTTTATGGATACTCTCGGCATCTCAACACTGCTTGAAAATCAGCTCCTGTAGTTTTTATTTTTCTGTTAGTGGTGGTTCTTCTTCTTCTTCTTCTTCTTCTTCTTCTTCTTCTTCTTCTTCTTCTTCTTCTTCTTCTTCTTCTAAAATTGTGTTTTTATTACAGAAGAGTGACACCGACATGGTGTAAATGTATAACCTGAGATGAACAGCGCCTCCCTGCTGGGACACAGAGTATGTGGATCTCTATCCATAGCTTTGTGTAACACCATTACGTTGTTTTTTTCTTTCCCTCATATTCTGTTTGGAGGAGTGGCATCATATTTTAGAGCATTATTCATTATATAGATAACAAAGTGCGTCGCTTTACTTTTCATTATCAGGTTCAATATTACCAATTACCGGCCTTGCAGTTTAATGAATGCAGTGATGGAAATAAGACTCATATTGCTTAGCAGTTCTGCCCATTCCAGGTTTTACTATGAGTATGGTTAGCCTCAATGTATAGGTAACCAGCTCAGAAGTGTCTAACTAAAGACATAGTAAAAATGGATGGAACTGCTATAAAAGAGTCTCATTACCACCCCTGGAGCAGTGTATGAAAGTTCTGAAGCCTACAATTAAGAATAAGTCTTTGAAGCATCATGGAAGCATATAGTAGCCAACTGTTGAGAACCCTATTGAGCATTGCCAATGTTGCACAGCTCCAGGGCACAGAATGCCTATAAATTAAAATATAGTACCTAGTGGAGCCAAGGGAGCCACACCTGTTTGGCTGTCCCATTGCCTCGTCTTAACCACAGGGATCAGTCTAATGCTAGTGCTGGCATTAACAAGGACTTATGCAGAGTCTATATTAAAACCCCAATCCACTGCCCTTTACTGTTATTTATCTGAACAACACAACTTTTATGGTTTCCTTACCGATGCAGAATTATAATTTTGCAATGCTGGATTTCAGATTCTGCTTCAGAGAAAACACCTGCAACCAGAAGCCCAAAACGACTTCAAAGTTTGCAATATTTGCCGACTGTAATAAAGACATATTTCTAACAAATCTCAGCCTTTATGCATGGAGCCTATGAAACCCGCATTGCTTAGAAGCAAGTCACCTCTTAAAAGTATGATCTTAATACATTTAAATGTCATTTTCATTTGACTATAATATATATATATATATATATATATATATATATATATATATATATATATATATATATATATATATATATGTGTGTGTGTGTGTGTGTGTGTGTGTGTGTGTGTGTGTGTGTGTTTATGCTTTTTACTTTTTATCTGCCCTTGAAAAGATGTGCACTGTGTGAATGAATATCGAAGAGATGCGTGTTTCATTTCATCACACAGACCTCTGATAGTTACTGGCAGGTTCAGCTACTGGAATTGTGGTACAAAAGTCTTCTGTTTTCTACGTACATCTCCCATGCTGTGAAAATAAAAAAAAAGTTTTTCTACAATTGTTTTAAATTTAGTCAAACAAAAGGCAGCAAGCCCAGCTTCTCACTGTGTAAACCCAGACATGGAGATATATTGGGATGAACTGTATATTTTTTTAAAGTTCACGCATTTCTTTGGCTGCAGGTGCTAAATATTTGAGTCCCAGTCTTATCTGAAGACTGTGCGTTTGGCAGTGATCTGACAGCATTTCATGGCCTTCAATAGGGCAGCTCCCACCATAACAGAGTTCAATCCTGGAAGAACACACAACTGGGAGAAAGAGCAGTGCTATTTATTTATTTAAAAAACACATTCGAATTGTAGGCTTTCAATAATGACATATAGTATATTAAAACAACTAGAGTGCCATCATCATCCTGACCCTTTTGTTTATTTGTCTTTGCTTTTATTGAGAGGTTGTACATTAGAAAAGGACTAAATAATAATGTTCCCGGGTGTACTGTAGAACGAACACAACACAGATGCTTAAGAATGTTAGTTGGCATCAATGCCTTAAAAAAATTCTACATGACTGATATAGTTGGTTTTGGAGGGACAAAAAACATGGGAAACCGAAATGCATTTTTATCTTTTTCTTTTGCAGCTGAACTTTTGCCGAAAGCTGCACATTGTTAGTAGATAAGATATACTCTCTCTATTCTAAGTATTTCATAGCGTAATACTCTTCGTTCTGTTTTTCTCTGATACCTCTCAACACAGTGAAGCACGACCAGCTGTTTTTCTCTTGGGAGAAGCTCTGTATGGAATTGCAGGAGTTTCCTCCTGTGGTGCTGTGTGCAAGAAGGCATGCTTGCAGTTAGTTGTATTATTTAAAACATTGCATGGTTTACTCAAAGTTATGCTAACCAGAAGCTCTGGCAAAGCAGGTACCCTTGCATGAAACAAGAGATGGAGAACACAATGACTCACCACAAAAAGATAGGGGGTTCCCAAAAGGATAACTGCTGAAGCTTATTAACATCATCATTACCAACTGATATGCATAAAAGGGCTAGAACAGTGTCCACTATACAGACTGATCGAAAGTAATATTGTTAGCAACAGCTAAAGATTAGGAATTAGAATGCTGAACTGAAAGGGAAACTATTTACCGACCTAGGGTTACCACATGACTCCAAGGACATCAGGACAGCTTGGGACAGTTTGGGTCTCTCAACTCATACACCAATGCATGCTGGTAAGTGTAGCCCTGCTGTGAAAGGTACCTGAAACTGGTAACATGTACCAGAATGCATTGTGAAGTGACTTGAAAAGCCTGAACTGTCCCAAGCTGGAGTGACATGATAACCCTATACAGACATATTAGTTCGCTGAGACCAGACTGTGAACTTTGTACTAATAATGCAAAGCGGATGACACTCTATGAAACGGTAAATGAAAGAAGATCAAAGTTCTTGCAGGGACTTGTCAGCAGAGACAACAGATGGGAGTGCTGGGTGTAAAATGTTACACAGGAGACTGCCAGAATATACAGTACTGTATAAATACAAGAATACAAAGTATGCTTCAACATACAAACTTTAACACACAAAATCTGCAGCATTAGCGATTGACTATTTCTGTGGCAGGAATTTAGAGTCTAGTTTACTTACCATTTAAAAAACGGAAAAACGGAAGATTGTGCAGTTCAAGACAAATTCAACAATTAAGCTTGTTGAAGTAATTATGATAACACAGGGCTAGATTCTCAAAGCCATTTACTCTAAACTGCCATTAGCACTTTTTAAATTGTATTTTAATTTTTTATTTTTATTTTTATGGAAAACACAAATTAAATGTCTAAAACTAATAAGTAACTGCTTAATACTTCATTCAAGCCTGAATTAAAAGTCTTATTTGTTCATTTCTGGTTTAGTAACTTTATCGGGTGTATTTCTACTTTCTGAAGAAAAAAAGTGCTAATGACGAATTGGAATAAATTGCTTGAGAGTCATGTGGTAAATCACATGGAGCAAAACAATACAATAAATATAGACCTTTTATTTCAGAGTAAGTAGTTAGCCTAACTTTATCCATTTGAAGACTTGTGTTCCTGGCTTTCTGACTAGTAAAAAATAAATTAATTAATTTAAAAAAGTCAGATGTATTCTGCTTCTATAAAAGGCAATTCCAAGTAATTTTATGGGAGTAAGAGCTAATAAAAAAATAAATCAAAAATCCCTCACACAGTTCACAAAACTAGCACATATGAGTGATTTCACTGAGTCTCTAGTGCCTCCTTCTGGATACAAATCACACTGCCGTTTCTCATGTATGCTTTGTTCTGTGACAGAAACCAACTCTGAATTTACCGTATGTTTGCTTGCAAATCTTGAATACCAGGTCTTCTCAGTGGATGTTCTGCATGTGCACACACCCAGTCACACAACCCTGCACATACAGACACCCCCAGATGCACACAATAACGAAACCACACAATGAAGCTGCAATAAGGGTTTAACATCACATATGTAGTTGTGATTTATTTTATTTTTTTAAAAGAAAGCACACCGTTAATGTCCAGTTACTGTGGTTACATTAGAGATGCAATTCGTTTTTGAGAAACTTCTACTCAGAGGTGAGACGTGCAATAGAACAGGGAGGTTGATGAGATTCTGAGATGCATCAATACCATGTTCCTCCACCCTCTGCCTTGTAGATAGTAGGCACTAGTGGTGGCACCCCATGTATTCTATCAGCTCTTGTGGATCTTTGCTGGTCTGTGTTTGCAAAAAGTGGTCCTGGGCTCATCTCTATCAAGCAGCATATGACTTGCATTCACGCCAGGGGATCCCAGCTGCACCCAACTTGATCCCGGCACATTAACCAGACTTAAATAGTAACTTGGCAGGGGGTGTGACATCAGAATGAATCAATTCGTCCTACAATGTGTATGCATTACATTGCAGGAAACAAGCAAAACTGTGACAGGTAATATGATTGTAAATCCTTACAAAAGACATAATTCAACACGTACAGGACAGTTAATGTGCCAAGTGCCAAAGACACCTGCTGCATTGAAAATCGCTGCTTCCCGGTGTCCCTGACTACGAAACAATAAGGCTGGTCTGCTCAGAGTTTAGATTATTAAATGCAAGCTCTATTTAACCACTGCATTCCAATCCGGCGCTTAAAGATTCACGTTACCAGCCCTCGTCTTGAGTGCTTCTGTCTGAGTGTCTTTCAAGGCAGCAACAATCTGCTTAGTTTACCACGCCCCCGTTAGGTATAAACCAATCACGTCGTGAGGTGCTGTGTGGCTTGCTCAGGCTGAACACTCGCGTCAAATCCAGCATGGAAAGGATTGCACTGAGATTGCATGGCATTACATCAACCAGAGACCCCGTACCAACCTAAGCGATATGATTTACTGACTCACCCCTCAGTATTTATCGATGTATTGTAAGCAGAGCAAAATAAGAAATCAGAGTTCAATGACAGACAGGTAATGACCAAATACATTTATACATTTTACGAGAGCATTGTTAGTATTTGTATCTAAATTTGGGGGGGGGGGGGTTAAGATGTCTTTCTTTAATACTTAATTTACAGGTCCCTGAATGGTGTTTGTTTGCTGTTTTCTAAAAGTTAAGTAAATGTATGATAAGCGACAAATCTAATCGCTCCTGCCGTAATCACTGAAATACATCACCTATGACAAATGTCAGAATTAACGGTAAAACACATTTTAACTGGTTGTGAAATTTAGGCAGAATTTATCTTCTGTTTTCGAAAAAATATCTTTCATACTTTATGTGGTGCATTAGACATTAGAAACGCATTGAAAGTATTTTCTCAAAGCTTGTGTTGGGATGCTGTACGCTAGGCAGGGCAAGTCGGGGCATGCACCGCACAGCAGGATTACAGCGAAGGGTGGGATATTCATGGGTTTAAAATACAACACTAAACGATGAACACTGTGCAAATGCAGGAATGAATGAAGGCACAGCACCGGTTTTATTAAAAAACTCAGGAGTCGGTCTTCAGAAGTGAAATTAGACATGGGGGTGTGGTTGTGGTACGAAATATGACGATTACTCACCGGTCTGTGTTTCTTCTTCTTCTTTTCCTTCAAGAGTAATGGTCATTGTAGACACTGCATCCGTTCAGTGCATTGAATGTAATTCAACAACAATCTTGAAATGTGTCATAAAGATTACATTCTATTTACTCCCCTGCAATAGTGGCACGTAATCCGCCAATTGCTTTTTTTTTAGGTGAATATTTAATTTGTATATATATATATATATATATATATATATATATATATATATATATATATATATATATATATATATATATATATAATAAAATAAATTAAAGCAACTAAATACCATAAATTAAATAGAGTAATGCACATACTTTCAAGAATGTGACAGTGCCACTCAAGGACTGTGTTACTGTAATACAGTGTATGTCACAAGGGTCTATCAAATATCTAAAGAATACCGTAAACAAGGTTGGTTTAATTTATTTCCTTGCTGCATATACATCCTGTTTTTTTTTTTTTTTTTTTTTTTTTAAGTTTTCCACTAAAGTAACAATTACTCAATAAATGTGTTTTAAGCTTAGATTGGGGGCATCCTGGTGTTTGCTTAGATGAGAAAATATGGTTTGAATATTTCAGCTTTTCTATAACTTTTACAGGTGTGCCTGAAACTAGTATTCTTATTTACAGTCTCAGTATAACATTTAAAAATATTCAGAATGTATTACAGCTCATTCTCTCTCTCTCTCTCTCTCTCTCTCTCTCTCTCTCTCTCTCTCTCTCTCTCTCTCTCTCTCTCCCTCTCTCTCCCTCTCTCTTTTCTTTTTTCTCATGAATTTGTTTGTAGGGTGCAAATTGATTTAACTAATCATTTTTGCAAAATTCCTATTGATTATAAAAAAAAAAATAATGCGAGGCCAAAGGCATATTGTAGTAGTGTTGTATATATTATAATAAAAAGTCTATTGCATGAGTTTCCTGATTGAATCACTGTTTCTGCTTGATTTTAAGCTCCCTGGAGATCCAGCTAACGCTATGGACTGTTTAGAAAATGAGTTCTACAGTAACAGGGGCAACTGCACTCCATGCAAGCAGTGCCCACCTGGCCTGGAGCTCTCACAGGTGAGTCTGTAGGACTTCCCTGTTTGTCCCGTGTAATATTTGTAGTCTCATCTTATTTAGATAATAACAACAAATTACCAACGGCTCATCAATGCTCATCCTGCTCCTAGTAGCTGGTTGATCTCAAAACTTTGTAAAGTCAGGTCTTAAAGGATACCAGTTGAATCCACATTAACAGCAATATCAACAACTACTTGGCTGTCCTGCCCCGTGCCCACTGGACCTGGTTTCTGTTTTTTATTTATTTGTTTATTAACCAGGAGACCGAGGCCTCATTTACAAGGGGGTCCTCTTAGACAATACAAAGGACAATTAGAGTGTACAAACCACACAGTAAAATCACATGCGGTTCAAAGGTATTGAGCTGCGTACAGAGATCTCGCACTAGCATCAATAAGACATGTATCTATATGTTAATGTGGACTGGAGGAGAAGCATTGGCAGGAGCTTCTAAACAATTCCCAAACACGATCTTTAAAACCAGAGAAGGAGAAATGATCAGATTCCATTTTCATACTGTGATGGTAACAATTCCACATCTCCGGGCGTTTGAACCTCTGGAACAGCCTAATTAACAATCCTGAGAGAGTAAACTACAGCCAGTGCTGTGCTGCTCTTCATGTAGTTGCTGGGGCTAACTTTGTCAACTCCATTAAACTTAATGAAACACTCACTCAAGTCCCACCCTAATTCCTCTTTCTGATAGGATAAAAAAAGGTAACGTAGAATATATTTTTTGGTAAATATTGTATTGATGACATCCTTATTCTTACCCCCATTCCACTCTATTGCAATCCCAAACTTTACAAATGAACACAACAGAAGAGGAGATGTGAATACACACAACACAAAGAATAGTACACTGCACAGTGTGTATGTGGGAGTGATTACAAGACAGCATACTTTAAAGGATGCTGTAATTAAACTTGAATTCAGATGTAAGATTACCACTGTGAGTTCACAGTTTACCAAGCCTTTCCCACATTAGCTACAGTACTAGGTAAATATGTTTTTATTTTTTACCATGCTGTCCTGTGCTTTCAGTACACTTTGATGGGGTTTCCACAGTTTACTGCAGTATAGAAACTGTAATAGTGCATGCCTTAAACCCTAATGCACACTAGATATCTGAAGCCCTGTTTGTTGCGTTAATGGTAACTATTCTCTGAGTTTTATTAATAACAGAAACATGTCACTTTTTTTTTAATACGACAGACAGCCCACATATGCTGATGTAAAGCCCTGTGAACACTAAAAGAATGAACTGAATTGCCCTCCTATGAGAGTAGTCCTGGACCTGGGGCACACATGTACACTCTGCACCAGCAGCACTGCTAGTTGGGATGTGTGGATCACAATGCTCAGAAGGAGATCAAAGTCAAGAGATGAAATGCATTTCTTGTGTCACAGGAAAAGGACAGAGCACGGTTCCTGACCACCTGTCCTTTCCCTTCCCTGCAGGAGTGTGGTTTTGGGAGTGGAGGCGATGCGCACTGCGTGAGCTGCAGCCCCTGCTTCTATAAGGATGAGTGGGGACACCAGAGCTGTAAGCGCTGCCAGTCCTGCAAGCTCATTTCCAGACTGCAGATATCCAACTGCACAGCCCAGAGGAACGCTGTGTGTGGAGAATGCCTGCCAGGGTGAGGGTCTGCAACTTTGAAATTAGCCTGCAGATTTAAACAAGTTGCAATAACCTGCAAAATCTAAGAACTTTTATGTACTCAGTAACTTCACACCAAGATTTTATGTTAAAATATCAAGGTATATTACATAACAATTCCAAGTCATGATGAGAATCAGCATGTTAACATTCTGTGGTTTGTTAAAACGTTCTGATCTGGATTCTTATCTGGCTTTTGTTTGAAGTTACGAAACAGTGGATGTGGCTTGAAAAGAGAGATACTAATATTAGATCTTATTGTTTTGTTTCTTTTCTTTTTGCTTATTTTCAGGTTTTACAGTAAAGCGAGGATTGGTGGACAGCAGGATGTGCAATGCATCCCCTGTACTGGTCAGACTCCTCCCAGCGAACTTCAATGTAAGAACACATTTATATAGATATTGTTCGCCAACTCCAAGATGTAGGCTACAGTAGCTGATGCAGACTGTTCTCATTCCCCGCGTATTATCTGCCCCATTGCAATGTTGTTTGCTTGCTTTACAGGCGGTACAAGAGTTCAGATCATGAATGTTCCGGGTTCGGCAGCACCCCCTGCTGACACCGCCGTAGCTGCTGTTGTTTGCAGTGCTCTTGTTACCGTGGCGATTGCGTTGATGATTCTTTCATTTCTGTACTGTAGATGCACCTCAGTTGGGAGCTGCGTTCAAGGTATGTCTAAAAAAAATTGCTTAATCAACACATCACCAGTAACTTGTTTTTAATTTAAAAAAGAACACTTATATCTTAGTCAATTGCACATCTGACAGCAACCTGAAACATATGCGTTGATAAAGGAGAAAGCAAGAGGCAGTAGGACTTCATTAGTCCGTTCTGATTTGTTTGTTTGCTCTCGGCAGCGTTTCTGAGGTCCTGCAATGCTGGTTGGAGTGAGCGCAGTGAAGCTGTTGCTACTGATGAACCCAGAGAGACCTTGATGCAGAATGCAGCTGGGGAGCTCAGCCCTGGGTTCCAGGACACAGTGGAGCCCACAGGTGGGTCATCTGACTAGACAGGGGCAAACCTGGCAGCTTTAGATAAGGGAGTCTGCTGTGTGTATTGAATTCATTACGCAATGCCTACCGATTGACTATAACAGATCTGCATGTAAGTGTTTAATATTCTTAATACTAGCTTGCTTTGAATCTGTGAAACCCCTGACAGGCCAGCCTGTGGACGACTCCCCTACCAGTCTGAGGTCCTGCATGGAGGCATGTACATTCCCAGGGAACCCTGCCAAGACAGTGGAGCCCAAGCCCCAGTGTGTGAGCAGCTTATCAGAAACCCAGCCGCTGATCAGAGACTCCACCTGCAGCACCTGCTCATCGGTGAGCTCATCCACCTCCAGGAACAATGTGGAGCCCTCCCTGGAGCAGCCCCAAAAGGCAGCATCGCTCAATGGGTACTGTGCATTGGAGCAGGAGGGGAGAAGACAGCATGCTCCGGTGGAGTGCACTGAGTTAGACTTCCAGGGCTGTGCTGCTCCTTCCGAAGAAACCAAGGCTGGAGACACAGCAGAGCAAGCCCAGCCAGAGGCCCCTTCTGGTGATAGCCTGCCGGAGAAGGAAATCAGGGGATCCCCTGCCAATATTTCCCAAACCACTACCAGCTGCATGAGAGTCGAGGAGGAAACCCTCCGCTATGGCTGTGCAAGTGCCTGCCACGTCCCGCAGAACTGCACCAACATGGTAAGCGTTTATTAGGCCTTATTAGGCCAGTAACGAGTGAAGTTTTTCTGACCGTAAAGGTTCGTATATATATATTTATTATTTGTTTTTGAGACTCACCAAGTTGTACCCTTTTTTTGCAGGCTTTTGATGTTCAGAACATGGTGAGAAAGAGTTGCACAATCACACAAGGTTAGTAAAAGTCATGTTTAATTCGAGCAGGGTGTTACTAACGTGTTTATTACAAATTTGTATTAGAATTCTGCTGGGCCTGTATTAAGTTCACCTGATTAGTCCAGTCGTACAATGGTCAGAATACCATGATTCTTTACAAAGTGGTAATTATAAACACAGTTTTAAAGTCTCTGCAACATGCACTGCAGTCTAGTACTATATATGTAGCTCTGTGTTTATTACTAAGTGCCAGGCTGCTCAGAACAGATTTTATAATTTAAACATGTAGTGAAAAGTGCTCGGGTCAGAACAGTGCCCGTTTCTAGTGCTCTTCCTGCTGAGATTTGAACCTTTGGTTAACTTCGTGAACCTATTTTCCGCTCAGTCTGAGGTGCCTGAAACCTTTATCGTCTCAGCTTGGTAATTTAGTTGAATCGCACAATGCCTTGCTGTTATGAAAACTGTCGGGAAAGCAGAGACAAACACTCTGCAAAGAGAACAAACAGAATTCTTGTCTGTCTGGGAAACCTTATTTACAGTGAGACGAAGCCTGCGCTTTGAACTGCAGACATTCCTCCAGTGCCATTATGATATGTAGAGCTTGCTTTCATCAGGCACGTTGCTGTCTTTCTTTCTTTTTCTTGTATTTTGTGCATCCGGTGGCTGGACCTGTGGTTTTAAATACTGTTTGTTTTGGTCAGTGTGATGATCTTGTGCTGGATTCGGCTGCTAAAAACGAAACCATTAGCCAAGTACCGACTCAGTGGAGAGATTAAGGAGATTAGTCATGAAAATATACATATACCGTATTCCTTCAAATTTAAGACGCAGACAAAATTTCCCTATCTTAATTTAAGGAAACAATAAAACATCAAATTAAGATGCATTTACAATGATACAACCTCAGTTATGTGTATAATACTGCATTGCTAGCAATGACATGCTACAGACTATTAGGCATATTGGTAAGTATGTTGTATACTGGTAAATGAACATGCCTGTAACAACAATGAATCTCTCCTAGTCATCATCCTCTGAGCTGGAGGAGTCCTCTTTATGTCTTGACATCTCCCAGACAATGACTGCCGCTACTTTGAAAATCACTGCCTGTATGTCATGGATGATTCGAGATCAGGCAGTAACGTTTTTTGTTTCGTCTTTTCTTGGACAGTCACGTCTGTTGTTGGCGATTTTAATACCTGCATCTTAATACTCAAATGAAAAAATTCAAAGGAATACGCTACTTAGCTTCTGTTCCCACTGTGGTTAGGGACAGGCTGTTAGATTTTGTGTTACTCATGCTTTCAAGTGATATGCATGTTACTCACACATACCTTTATACAAAATTTTACAGTTTACTGAACATATAAATTTGGCCTTGCCTTATCTAGGACTTCACTTGGGGTGTCTCCCTCCAGTGCTGATCGAGTCCCTGTCTCTGAAGCTGGACCCATCGTTCCCGGGCGTAAAGAACTACAGGCAGCTGGGGCTGGAGCTGGGGGTGCCAGCGGAGGTGATGGACAGCATCATAGGATTTGAGCATGTGTTTAGCTACCTCTCCTCCAGCACCCTGACCACAGTGCCCGACCTGGTGCACGCCTTCCATCGCCTGCAGAGGTTCGACGCCTTGTTCCTGCTCTGCGAGTACTCCACTCAGATCCATCACAGTGTGTGTGCGCATTAGCTGACCAGAAAGCAAACCCAGGATGCACCTTTTTTTCTTTCATTAATAAGAAATAAGCCATTGTTTAGTGCTGGGAATTCAGATTTAGGAGAAATTGTGCATGTTGGCATAACATGTCATTAGCACACTACTGCCAGTCAAAGCACTTCGGGTCTGGTTTTGCGAGGCTGGTACAGTGGCTACTTTAGGGGTAAGACCAGTTATTTCACGTTGCTTTATGGGCTACAGTTGTTGTACTAATTGCCTGCTTATGTTAAGTTGTTGTTTTTTTTGTTAAAATTTCTTTCACTGAGCTGATATTCCGAGCTTGATGTGTTCAGTCATTACATCAGTTTTCAATCCGTAAAAATACTCAAAAGCTATGATGATGCTTCTGTTACAGATATCACTGACCCCTGCTGGCAGGCTTAGGTAATACCATGAAATCCCTGTGACTGCTCGTTGAAACAGAACTGATCCTCTTGCACATTGAGGGGGCCAGTTAGTGAACAGTACTCAGCAGTTTCTCGTAACCCGCTTTGCAAAACCAGGCTTGTCTCTTACAATGTTCAGTTTACTGTCCCAGTGAAGAAAGGTATTAAGGGCTTCAGACATAGCAGCTCAGTAACGTTAATACCAAGAGGCGCAACATTTAGGCAAATCTCCTTCGAGTGCCACCCCCAACACAAATACCTTTAGTGTAAACTCTTAGTCCTGGCTGCTGAGTCAGCTCTACTTCTTTGCTCCCTATTCCTGTAGGGATAACTTGTTGAGATCGTTTGGTGTTGGAGGTTCATCCGAAAGCTCTTTGGTTTCTCTGAAGGGTGTTAATTTTGCAGGAAGTGCTGTCCAGCTGGATCCATCCTCAGCGCCGCAGGCAGCTCTCTGTGCTGCTGGCTCACACTTCTCATCACACTTCATCACGACCTAGAAAAGGCCTGGGAGGCACTATTGACTTGTTTGTCCCTTTGAGTATAATGGCCTGTCAACGTATTGCCTGTCCTTGTATACACGTGCTTCTTTTGAAACTGCATTAAATACTTGCAGGACAGTTTGACTGATGTAAATGTAGACTCTTTAGAATAGGGGGTGCTTAGATTGGATTAGATTAAGGGAGTAGGCTCTTGTAAATTACGTATTTTTTAAAATAGAATTAGAATGAATTGCGTTTTTATTGGACGTTCCGTTTATTTTGTGTCACCTGACCTTGATCTGATCCTCGCGGATCAGTCCTGTTGTGCCCCACAGTAATCTATTGAGCAGCGTAATATGTCTTGGGGTTTGCCTGGCTGATTTGTTATACTTAGCTTGATTAAACAGGAGCTGAACAAATGTGTCAATATCACACCATCATTTAATAATGCTGTACGAGTCAGATGGAAAGTAACTGCAGTTTAACTCGTGTGGCGGGTTCAGTTTTACATTCTCTTATAGGTTCTCAGAACAGGCGCTAGCTCTTTTTATCCCTGTTTTATTTGACACCACTGTCCTGTAGAAGACTTCACGAGGCTTCGACTATGGCACGGCGTTTTGCATCACCTAGAATTTTAGGATTGAGACATAATTTAAAAATATATGAACATAATTTAGGTCTTTTATTTAACATTGTGCAATCAAATAAACTACAAAATGATATCACAAAAGTCTACCGGAAGCCATAACAGTAGTACAGTAGTTCATGTTAGACACACAAGAGTTTAAGTGGGTTTTTTTTTGTTTTTTTCAAGGTTCTGATTTTCCCAGATAAAAACCCTGGGCACGTCAAAGTTTTATTGAAGGGATTTACAGCCTCAATGGAAGCTTAGTGTAAGTCTTCTGTCAAGTTCCAGCACAGGACTGACTCCATTTCAGGCAGTTTGAGGTGAGTTAGTTGCAGGGTACAGCTAAGACTTGACAGAGGAATCTCAAAAGGATGCACATCCCTTCACAGAACTTGAATTTTGACCCGATAACTGCATTATGGTGAATTTAAAACAATTGCATTTAATACAATTAATTTTATATGAGCCAAGAAGCCCTAAATCCAAAAGTAGACATGAAATTCAGACAGAGTATGAGTTTACTTAGGTTGATCAGTATGTACAGTTGCCTGGTAAATAAAGGGAACAGTATTAGATTGAGAAATTCACCCTTTTATTTAGTATTAAGGGACGCTGAGAGCTTTCTTTTAATCAGATCTCATGTACTTGATGTACATTTCAATTTCTTTTGCTATAAAATCTAATTGTTATTTTGCTTGGCAAAGCAAACCGTACAGAATAATTTCACTGCTGTTTCATTGTAGAGCCCTCATTTGGGTTCATCAGTAAGTGACTGATAAAAAGTGTATTTCGTGCGCCGATGTAACTGTCTTTAATGAATGGTACATAAAGGATTTCTGTTATACTTTTTTCTACCATTTTTTTACACTACCAGTCAATACTTATTTTTAGACAGTTGCAGTTACAAAAAAGGGTAAGATTCTTTCTATTTTCTTTAAAGTTTTCTTTAGATATACAGTAAAGGGTTTTTTTGGTTTTGTTTTTTTTGTTTGTATGGAATTTTACATGTGAAACAGCTGTAGTTTTCTTTTCAGTCATTACTATGTAATATTTAATTTTTGTGTTTTTATAAATGTGTTGCTGCATTGTAATGCTCTTGTAAAGCATGTTAAATACTGGATGATTGTATATGTTTTAATAAATAAAAGTCCAGTGCTATATCTTTGGGTCTACACTCACAGCATGTGACTTTACAAAGAGCAAAAATCCAGGCCTGGTCACAGAACGGTTTAAACAGGAATCTCCACTAGATGGAGCTACAGCAAGCAAAAACATACCAGGCAAAGCAAAAATAAGAGGCTTTTAAAAGATCAAGCTAAACAACAGTTCACCCAAACATACACTTCTCTCCAATAAGTATTTATTCCCGCTAGTGTATGAAAGGCTCAAGTTGTCCATTCATGTTGGTCGACAGTTTAAATGATATGCTGTGCTATTAAAATCTTATAAAAATTCACTGCAGTAGAAAATGGTACAATCCTTGTGCAATGTTGTCAAGCCGATCGTTACAGCATGGTTAAGCACCTCAGAGATCATACTCATGTTTTTCACTCAAAACTTTCAAATAAAATCTTGCAGGATTTCTACATCTAGCTTTTATCTGAAAGTAAATCATTATAAATGGTTGGTGTGAAAGAAGGATGTTTGTTTTCGCCTTCTAAAAGAAGTCGATTCTTTGCTTGTGAAATAAGATGCGTTGCTGTACAGTCTCTACAGAAAAAAACAATGTCTGTGCATGCTAAAGGGCTCAAACTCCTGTTTGTAAGATTGAGGTTGCTGAAAGGATGCTGTGTCCTGCTGTGGAGAGTTCCCATCTGATGGGAATAACTTTGTCTTTTCAGTCTTGTACATTCAGTGCCATTCAATTCCATTTCTCCCTGACAGCAATTCACACAACACCGCACTCTCCCACTCTCCTGTGGGCCAGTTTTGAGTATGCTTCCACAAGTGTGAAAACTAAATTTGATTTGATAGAAAAAAAAAACACAGCTGGTTTTGATCAAATGCTGTCAGATGATAAGAAAAAGAACTAACCTGACAGATTATTAACAGGCAATACTGTGTTTCCTCACTTTTAGAAGGTGAAGAGGTAGACAATACCCAGGTCAGCACTTGCAGGATAAGGAGGATTGCGTGATGTTTCCAAGGCAGGACAGTCTAGTGCAAGATGACTGTTTTGCTTTTCATATACTGTTTTGTTTTTGCTACTGTTAAGCTATTGCTCAAAATGTTCTAGTGCACAGTGACTTTGTTTTGATTTTAATGCAGCTATGCTTGTAAAAGATTAGGGAAAGAATGTGTTCAAGGTTGCTGTATTTGTGTGAGAGAGTTAAACTGTTTTCCTGAGCTTTGAACGAAAACAACTCCTTACAGGGAGGACTTCAAGACTTCCATGATATTGTTGATGTATTAATCTGCTCAATGTTGCCATGCTAAACATCCGTAAGTATTGAGCCACCTCGTCTTATAACTAAGAGAGAGTGTGTTTGTGTTACTGCTGCGGTGTATTCCTGTAACTGCTTCTCTTCCCGCGCATTGTAATAAAACTTCTTGAGCTGCTACTGATCGGAGTCATCAGTCATTTCATACAACAGGATATATTTTCCGCTACTGCAAAGGTTTGTGTTATGTTGTAAATGACCTCAATTTGGGATGCTGTTTTAGGTCAATTGGCTGGAACACTTTCAAATCATAGAACATTGAAAAAAAAAGGTGAGGATAAGTATTGAACAGATTACACAACCTAATAACTTTAACTCTCTAGCAGCTCTTCTTTGAGACTCAAGCTTTGTGCAGTAAATCAATACTAAACCAACGTATTTATAGAGTTAAAAGACTCTTGATTGTTATTTTTGACAGAGTAGGCAGAAACTGTGTGTTCCCATTACACATCCTTTCCACAGTACCATTACAGTAGCTGCCAATGCTGTTTAAATTGCAGTGTGAACCTCTTTTTCAGCTTGTTTTTCCACCTCTGAATAATCAATTGCTCAACCCATCAAACTCATCTGCCCACACAGTGGAAAACGCACCTGTTGAATATGTTATGATGTTAGACACTTCGCTATTCATGATTAACATGTATATCAACCTGATAGAATTACACTGAAGGAATTGTAACCTGCTGTGAAAAAGAGTCAGGACCCAGGATATACCCGCCATACAGCAACATAAAACTTGTGCTTTGTGATGCATGCCTTTTTCTAGCAATTATCTTGTGGAGACCTAGCAAAGTCTACAGCTGTGGCCAAATGTTTTGCATCAACTTGAATTTTAGGATTGTGACATAAAAAAAAAAAAAAATGAAAACATAATTTTGATATTTTATTCAACATTGTGCCATCAAAGAAACTACAAAATGATTTTGCAAAATTCTACTGGAAGCCATACTAATAGTACAGTATTTCACGTTAGATTTTAAAATGACATTTTTGACAGTTTTTCGTTAAGTATATGAAAAAGTACACGTAACATTATTCAGCAGGTTTCATTCAGCTTTATGAAGCAAAATTAGTCAATTCAATAGGGCAATGCAAAGCTTTTGGCCAGAGCTGCAGAGTGGTTGAGCTGACTGTGTGTTTGTTGCTCTCAGATGCAGATAATGGCATTGGTGTATTAAGCTCTATCAGAATGCCAGCAAATATCCAGATGGTTCCTTGTCAGTGTTTGTTTGGTCAAGGAATATTTCAAGGGGCACAGCAATCCCATTTATGATTTAACATGTCCCTTTGAAAACAGTGCTTGATTAAAATGTTTTGTTAAATTATATCCAAGTGGGAAATAACTAGATTTTTTAAAATTAAATTGATTATTTATGTATTTATTTATTTATTAAAAAAACAACAAAATCCCTGTTTAACTCTTTTCCAGACTGATCTTTTCCATTGAAAACAAGACACTTTGCATGCTAGATTTGATTGTGATATCCAGCTGTGAGTATATAAATATAAAGGGGTATTGTCATTATGTTTCAGATAGAGATTATCATTCTCATCACACAGTCAATTAGAGTCATCTTCCCTGCTTCTTTACCTCATACACCAGTGGTCCACAGCGACATGGTTTGTTGTCAGAAGAGATGCCTTTGCAGAAAACTCTGTTATTAATAAAATACTTAATGCACTACAGGGTTGCTGTAGAATAATTGACAGGATGTTATTATTTTATTTCAGGTGTATGAACTTCAAATAACAACAAAAGTTTGAGGTAAATTTTCTAGGTTCAGGATACGGATGGATTTCTTTCAAATTTTCATCTGGTTAAAACACCTTTAATGAACAAACTTACAGCTTGTTTCTACAAAGTACAAATCCTAGATAAAAAAAAAGGTCAAGTTAAGCAAAAGCTGGTGCCCGGTAGGGATCTGTCAGGATGCAATATACATTTAATCAAAAACAGAATGGCAATCAAGAACAACCCACAGCACTTGAATGCTTTTTTTCTGATTGGAGCTTCGGCTTCATTGTATGAAATTTGAGCACAATTAAAATTGACATCAAATAAGAGGTGTCAGCTGTAATCATTGAGCTTCTCCAGCATGCTATACCCACGCCATGCCCGTGACTCATTCCCAGCATTTCAATTCCAGGCTATAGGGCAACAAAAAGGTGAACATTTTGAAAAGGGGTGTAGACTTTCTATAGGCACAGTAAATTACCATAAACACCTGTGTCAGCAGATATGGTGAATATGGCTCTCTATAACAACGAGCTGTAACCAGCTGATCACAGAAAGACGTTTTGACTCCTCAACGTACCTTTTAATTCCTGCATTCTTCTAATTAACAGGAAAGCTTTCTAAAATTACAACTTTTGGACAAAATCCCTGCACAGGTTCCAATCCTGCATTGGACAGGTACACCTCACTTCACTTTCTGTAAGGTTTTAGGTTTTCAAACAATACTAAATAAATAAATAAATAATATTACGAATAAAAATCAAAGTGTTCATGATTATATCACCATGTGTTTACAGTGTATAATAAACTTGTCCAAATTGGGTGCTCTAGTTGGTGACCTTAGGCGAACATTAAAAACTCTATTTTATGTCTGGCCGTGATTGGTTAAGAATTATGTTTTACTCCTCTGAGGATGTTTACAATAAATGTACTAAACATCTAAATTTAAATCACATGCATCACAATTAAACCAGACAGGCTTGATGCTAAAAAGCATAAAGATGCTCTTTTTCCATTTTTCCATGCTGCTGCGGTCAATTCATGACACAAAGCTCCCCTATCAAGGGTAAAACTGATGAAACTGGAGTGCATTTAATTTGGAGACTGAATTCAACACATCAATTAATTACTGTATGAAGTGCATGTTAATGCCATAGGGAAACTACACTTGCATATGCCAGCCATCCCATTAGAGTACTTTAGGATGCACCAGTATAATCACTGCAATGTCTTTGGGATCTCATTGAGAACAGAACATAGCCAATAAAGTGGTTAATTAACTCGAGATGCAAGTGGAGCAGTCTGTGTAAATGAAGGTCATGCAGAGTGTTATTGCTCCCAGTAAAAATTTATGAGGGAGTCACTTCCTTGCCAAGCCAGCAAAATCAAAGTTCTGTACTTTCAGAAGAAAGACTTACCTTTAGTTCAGTGAGTGCAGCAGACATACATCCCACTGCAGCCCAGAACACCTCAATTCTGGACACTTTTATTAAGGCAAGTTGGAAGCACAACAGAGAGAGGAGCTTGGAAGGAGAAGCCTGGTTCTCTACAGTTTGTCTGCAGACTTCATGGAGCTGCAGAGCAGTCTCGTGTTACACTATGTGTTCTCTGCAAACCTGTTCATCCAGCAATCTCAATGTGCTGACATAGAAAAAGCTGACACATTACAAAAAAACCCCAAAAACATCTGTCTGCATATTTTTTAATTTATTAATGAAATCATACAAAGAGGATTTGTGTTCATACATTAATGTCGGATTTCACAGAATCTGAGGCACAACATTCCCAAGAGCAACAGGTTCACAGCACGTATAGCTGACTTGAAAACAGCAACTGTTTAAGAGCTGAAAGCAATTTAAAAGGTCTAATTAAACAAAACATCAGTTCAATTAAGGGTCCAGTTAAGTAAATGAGAGCTCAGCTAGAATGAAAAACAGCAGACACAGAACCTCCCCAGGACAGGGGTTGAAAACCACAGAGACAAACCACCTAACAGAATGCACTGCTGTACATGCATACAGTGCAGTACCCGTCTACAGATCCTTGTTAAGAGTCTGCAAGTTTGTGGTGGACCTGACGCTCTGGGTGGAAGGACCCTGCTTAAAGCTCATTTGCTCAAGCCAGGCCTCGTGGCAGGGAGCCACGGCAGCTGGGAGGAGCTTATCTGGTGGCTTCTGGGCTTGCCTGCACATGCTCAGCAGGGACTTGAGCTCCGAACGGAAGCTCTCGTTGAGCCAGCAGTAGATGAAAGGGTTGTAACAGGTGCTGCTCATGGCGAGCCAGTGCAAGGCGAAGTAGAGGGTGTTCCTGGACTGGATGGCCAGGCTGGAGATGAGCACCACGTAGCAGTTGAGGGGGAACCAGCAGACTGCGAAGACCACCACCACCAGCACCAGCATCTTGATGCTCTTCTTCTTGTTCCTGCGGTGGGCGACAGACTGCTCCATGGTGACGTCCCCGATGGCGTTGCGCAGCCACAGCTTCTTGGCCAGCCGGGAGTAAACCAGGGAGATGATGAGCAGTGGGAGCAGGTAGAGTAGTAGAAACGTGGACAGGTCCAGGTATTTCCAGTAGAGATCGGAGGGGTTCGGGAAATCAGGAACGCAGAAGCTGCGGACTGTGGATGCACTATTGGACCACCGACCAAGACAAGAGGCACCGTTTTAGTTAGGGAAAATGACCATCAATAATACAAAAAAGTGTCTTAAAAGGAGTGTGGTTTAGCTAACTTAACAGGTATGATATATTAACACAGCACTCTAACACAGGAAGCAATACATGTAGGAGGATAGTGGATGAAGAACTGTATTTGAATTTCATCATAATGCATGATGAAAGCATTAAAGCAACAAAATGATTTTAAATTGATATTATTACTCTAGAAAGAACTCATGCAGCAGGCATTTCTTTGAAAAACCAATTTATTTGGCAGGACTAAAAAAGTCTCCCTCGGCTCTATGTCCTTTGATAGTTCCAGGAATTGACGTAAATATTATTTAATGAACCCAAAGGCTATTTCTTTCTCTAATAACTTAAAAAGGAGCTGAAATCAAGGTGCACTTAATGAAGCATCTCCTGTGCTGCAGCTTCCCAACTTCGGTTGCCAAGTATCTGTTGCAGTTATCTTGATGCCAAGTCTCTTAACATTTAATGTTAACACTGAATATCCCTACAAACTAACAGCAGCCCCACACTCTTCCGTAGGCTTGTGAATATGCACATTCAAACAGTGGGTTCTGTTTAACTGATCTAAACAGTGGTGCATCTAATCCGCACTGTCCTAAACTCTAAACCCTTTCAAGCATGTTGTAATTTTTTGTAATGTTTGGTCATTTTAGTAAAAACAACACATATATTGATTTCAAGAAACTGTCAAGCAATTCCCTGTAATTGCATACAATTTAAATAATCAACAGTAATGCTCAAGTATTTTTGGTTTTGAGTGTTGTGGCGGCAGCAGACGCAGGTATTTTGAAAGACGATGATGCTTCCAGCTAGATGCTCCATTAAAAATACCCCCCTTGCAATAACCAACCTCATAATGTATGTGACCTTTTTGATGCTTTGCATCTTTTTAAAGGGTTTTATATCAGAGCTGAATGTGGGCATATAATACATGCTCCAATTCACTGGTCTGCTTCCATGTGACAGCTTTGATATGAACCATTCCATTCTTGCTCACAGCTTATCAAGTCAGAAATAGAAGCAGCAGACAAAATGTGGTTACCTTTGTCTGTCACAGAATGCTTCATCACAGTACAGCTGTTCATATAACTACAAGCTTGTTTAATAAATACAGAAATACAAAAATAAAAATGAACTGCTTTGTCCTTCTCTGCAAAATAGCAGCCCCTGATTCGACTTACAATCATAATCATAACACATAACGCAATCATAGCACAAGATGCTAACTGTGAGCAGCTGTGTGTCTAAGAGGAGTCCTTGCCAGGCATGCGATCCTTTGTATATGTGATAGGGGCCATCTTTGAGTAATAGAAAAACACACAAATAACGAATGGGTACATTTACCCTTTACAAACCATGAGAAAATAAAATGTCAATGCAGAGATGAGTGGAACACATGTGTTCAGTTGTGCCCTCAAGGAGGGCTTGTAGTGGGTATGTATTTAATGAGGAGCATCCGTTCCTTTATTAAGTCTTAAAGTGTATTTGTTGGATGTTAGCTCTCAAGCTGAATTGTTCAGATTGAAGTGGAGGGATTATGTGTGATGCCCGTGTGGTGAGAACTCTTTCATGTTGTTGTGGGTTTGCAGGTTGGCTTGATGAAGCCGCCTTACTTTAATACTTTAGTTCAGCAGTGCCGCTGAGATTGCAGCAGCAGCTTGGATTATAACATGTACTGTAATACGTATAGACATAAATCTTTATAACAGGTGTAATAAAACATGGGAAAGCATAGATAAGCACTGTGAAGCCCAGAGAGATAGAGTAAAACATACTGGCAAAATGCATAACAGAAGCATGGAGAAAGCATGTGAAAGCACAGGAAAACTGGAAAACTACCATGCAATGTTTTTAAAGATACCAATCAAAAACGAATGCACACAAATACTAAACGAGACACATAATGTAGCAAAAGCAAACCAGACACCACCCTATCCAGGGACATAATGTCTGTATTTGCTTTAAATACGGTGTTCATGCAATGCTTCCTTAAATCTGACAGGATTTTAAACATATTCATACGCTTAAACAGCTTTTGGAAAGGCAGTAAATTACAGTGTGGCTCTGAAATGCATGCCTGACAGAATGCTGACATCGACTGCTTAAACCTTTTGAGTATGTCATCGTTTGTTCTGTTGGGTTAAGTTAAGTCATCATCAAAGAAGAGACAATTGGTATCGGTATCGATAACAAGTGGATATATATATACCCTATATATATATATATATATATATATATATATATATATATATATATATATATATGCAGTAAAATTCCCCAAAATAAAAAAAGAACAACAATCAGTCTTAAAAAAGTGTTTTAGTTTTGGAATCTTGTTTTTTTTTTCCTCATGGAAGCCCTCCACCCACAACCCTTCAACATAATATTGCAACCAGCCAGCCAGTGCTTCAATGTCTTCAGTGCCTCTGAAACCCATTGAGGTTTAAACCTCATTAGATGTCAGTGGTGAATAAGGGTGTAATTACACTCCCTGACAGATTTAAGCCAAATCTATCAAAAGCAAATCTGTTCCACTTGAAGGAGATTTTGAGGGGAGCTGGATGTGTGAATATATCACATGTGCAGATTCTTCCCAGTTACACTAAGGACTGCGTAAATGTGAAATTCCGAAGAACAAGATCGAATGTCAAAATATTATTTTCCATTTGCAACCAATTGATTTTTTTTTTTAAATTAAGGTTTTATAATTCTAAGCAATGATGTTTTAAAGCAAGCTCCCAAAGAAAATAACATCATAATTTATTTTGTCAAATGAATTCTATCATATTCAGTTTAAAAAAAAACAACAAAACAAAACAGAAACACAATCCATAACTTGCAAACAACGTTCATACATTGTACCCAGATATCCACGAGTGCTCATAGCATCAACGTGAATCTGAACACCTTACACTGACAAGACAGGAGCATGTCGACACTTTCTGACTAACAATGAAATGATTTACGCCTCTCTACCTGTAGTTGTACTGAAAAAGTTTCTGGTAGATGGCATGCGGGAGGGAGAAGCATGCAGCCATCACCCAGATAGCTGCAATACAGAGAATCCCTCTATGTACCGTCATCCGGGATTTCAGTGGGTTCAAGATAACCTGGAAGGACCAGAAAAGCACAGGACAAACATTATCCATGAGGGACTTTTACACGGGGATCTCAAGGTATGCATATTCATCACAGCACAGAGGAAAAGAAAGAGAAATAGGCAGGTCAACTTTATTTGTATGACTTATTATTTATTTATCTGGGCAGACCCCTTTATTCATTTTTTGTGACCCCACAAACTCCAAACTGATTAATGCACCTGAAAATAGTTTGCAATTTATGAATTTACAATACAGTACATTGCTTGCCGTCAGTGTTAGTGGTGAAGTGTATATTAAAGTCAGATTATAAAGTAGAATCTCAAGATTTAATGCTCATACAATTGTACCTGGTGTCTGTCCAGAGCTATAGCTGTGAGGGTCAGGGTGGAGACGTGAAGAGAGCAGTACTGCACAAACCGGCTAATGTGGCACATAGCCTTCCCAAACACCCAGGTGCTGTGCACATAGCGAGCCTGAAGCATGCAAAAAACAAAAAAACAGTGTGTGAAACAACATTACAGGTGCAATATCCAGGGCTTTTCATTCCATTTTACAATACTGTGTTTTACATGATGGCCAAAGGAAACTCAAGAGAGTGTGCAATTTTGAAAGCCAGAATGATTTACAATAGAGGGGCTCTAATCAACAGTCCTCCAACACAAGCTTGACACATTAAATGAATACATGCTGCACAATGCCATGGCTTTGCTGTGAACGCCAGCCCAGAGAAATGATGCAGGTCCTAAATCTGCTTCATATTTTCTGTACCTGTGACTCTCAATAGCTTCTTGAATCATCTCTAAGTGGCTGTATAAAGAGTTGATCGGTAACACCTATCAACCGAGCACCAGCTTTCAGTCTCCTGTCATGCCTATTGTGACTGAAACAGACTTGCAACAGGCAGGGGATGTTTTTATGTCTATGTTTCAGGTATGCAACTTTGCATAGCAAATGCATTCAGTATTTCTGGGGTCCCTTACCAGTGTAAAGGAGGTGTTGAGCAGAGTGATCATGATATCGGACACGGCCAGGTTAGTTATGAAGAGACTGGTTGCCGAGTGCATTCTCTTGTTCTTGATCACCACCTGGCACACCAGGACATTGCCGAACAGAGAGATGACGATGATGACAGAATACGCCGCGACCAGCAGAGCCTTCAATGTGGGGTTCTGGGATTCTGACTCGTATTTAGCCAGTTCTATGAACTTCTCCCATTCTGTGATCTGGAAGACTGACCAGTTGAACGCGCTCCTGTTTGTGGGATGGAACTTGTTCATCAGCAAAGCCAGCGTGGAGTTCAGGTCGGGGGTTCTTGGAATATCTCCAGCGCTTTTGGAAAACTTGGAATGATAGGGAAGGGACTGAAGAGGTGGAGAGGCCTTGGTAGGATCTGTGAAAGAATGGGTTATTAGTGCATGGACATGTCTTGTATTTAAATATTCTCCATGGAAAGTTGTATCCTGTAAATTAATCACATTCCAGAATTCCAATATTATCTGTATGCTGTACATGTCAAAGCTTTAAAAACGTTTCATATCCATATGGATATATAGAACCTAACCAGCATTCTACAGTTATAAACTTTAATAAAAAAACACATTCTTTCTATGTTTCTAGTATGAACCAGAACATATTCGTATACATATTCTATAGGATGTTACTCAAAAGAAAATTGCAATATAACGTTCAGCCTCTTAAAATATACAAACAGACACAATAAATAAATAAACAGATCCTTACCCATTCTGACAGACTACAAAGCCGACCAGAAGATCGTTTTCTGAAATGTAGCGTTTTGTTGGAATGTTCACATTTATCACATTGACCGGTTACATCGTATCAGAATCCTTAATAACTTTTTAACAAAGTCAAAGCGCAAAAGTATACCATGCGTGTGCTGAAAGTTCCACACAAATAGCGCTGCTTGATCGGAAACCTGCGAGATGCAGTAAACCCGCTGGCGCAGACAGGTCTTATCAGATCCAGGTAGCGGCCACCTCTGAAGACAGCTGACTCTTCAGCATCCTGAGTACTTGCTTTCCCAGACTGGCAGAGTATGTAGAGGTGATGGAAATCTGGCGCATCCAATCACTTCTCTCCGTTTGCAGCAAGACTCTCCTCATTTACATAGGCTCATAACTCACTTTCATTTGTATTTATTTTTTTATCAGCTTATTAGATACTCGCTTAAATTGAAACGAGAAAGGTCAGAGAAGCTATACTGGCCTGCAATTCATTTTATAATTTGCTGTCAACTGTTATGCTGCAAATTGTCAAATAAACATGTTCATGAGACGAAACACGCCAATTACAATTTTAAAAAAAGAAAGGAACGAAAGACTGCGTACAATTAAACACGTTATTACTAACGTTACTGGGTAATAATGCTAATAATAATAATAATAATAATAAATAATAATAATAATAATAATAATAATAATAATAATAATAATAATAATTGTCATCATCATCAGGACCATCTCTCGAGAAAATAAATGAAGAACCTAGCCAATATGTATTGCAATGTAAAAATGCACATTAAACGATCTTGTTAAAAAATATCGTCGGCAACGCCACCGGACACAGCATCATTTCTGCAAGACTAAAACTGCTTCCACAGTTAGAACAACTTCCATTCTTCCCACCTGCAACGTGAGGCTTGGAAGAGAATGTTACCAGGTTTCACAGGATTGCGAATAATCAACTAAGATATCACAGCGTGTTAAAATAATAATAATAATAATAATAATAATAATAATAATAATAATAATAATAATAATAATAATAATAAAGGCTACTTCCCAAACACAGCAAAATAACACCAGTGATCATTCTCGTGTATCCTATAAATATGCAGAGTCGGTATGTGTTTAGGGTCTAAATTAAACGGTTTGGGTACCCTATACACATCTTTAATTGTCTATGTTTCTATCTCTGCTGCTAAAACTAGTTATTGGGTAACTCAGACAAACTGGACTGACAGCACTGCTAACTAACATACCGCAGTCGAGTTCACTATGAAAGAACGCAGTAAACACCAAGGACGTATTCAACAGGACAGTTAGGCACTGCAACGCCAATGACTTTTATGTATATAAATGTACATACCATTATTGACTGGATAGAGATAATAACATTGTCTAATGAAGAAAGCTGGAACTGCAATGCAATCAGCATTATAATCATCACCTCAGAATATTTATGGTAGAAAAAAAAGTCAATAATAATTTCCTTTTATGACTCCCCTTTGTCATTGTATTATCTCTTAAATTAAATAATAATAATAATAATAAAAACCCGAAATCTTTAAGCATGCTATTAAAAGAACAGCTGTTGCTGGCTGATGAGTAAATGAAATGCCCATTCTGAGCGCTATCCAGTCTAATGTTGCTGTCTGTCTCCATGGTTCGGAGATCTCTAGATGTATATATAAAACGATAGTGCCCCCCCTGAAGACCAATCTCCAGGCAGGCTGGAATAGAAACTCCCTTCATGGCCCCCTGTTTTATACCAGGCAGGAATGCATTCTAAATTACATCTTATCAAGCACACCACCTTACAGCGTTACCATTGTGCTGTTCTGTTACTGAAAGGTTTGAAGCCTTTTCCTTCATTAAAACACGTGTTTGTGCTTTGCAAAGTGAGCATGTTAATGTAGTGTAAATGAGTGCTTCACTGTGACACAATCCAGTATGGTTGCATGGTTTGTCAACCCTAATTTGCTGAACAGATTTCCAAGGTTAAATCTTTATTGCATGCACTTAGTCTGCGGGGGAGTTATCAGCATGCAACAAATGACATTCCATTTCATTCCTTATAGGATCCACACATATGCCCTTTCCTGCTTCATCTAGTTTTCACGGATGCTGCTTCCAGCTGCTGCTTATTCTATTTTTACTTGCTATTGCAGCAGTATCCTAGGCTCTGTGGTTTGGTTTGTTTATCTTACTTTGAATTCTGCCAGACTTGCAAACCTATCAGCTCACTGGGAGTCTGTGCTGCAGAGGTGTCTTTTGTAATTTTAGAAGAGTAGTGTTCTCGTGCCCCTGGAGTTTCTTAATGCACATGAGTAAGTGAAGTTCATTGGAGCGGAAGAGACCCAGAAATGTCTTATGGACACATACCAAGTTGCAAGCAATTTGTCTTGGTTGGTTTACTTGCTGTTATGCAACACCAAATGTGAGCCTTAACCTGATACTTTCGGATTTTCAATTATATTCCTAGCTGTTGCTTAAATACCTCAAACTATGAAAAGGATTTTATCGTAATTCAAAAGATCTTCATGTTTTTGTAATTTGTGTGCAATGCACAATAAAAACCAGCCACAGTGAAATCAGCACTAATCCTAATTAGTTGATTACATTAGAATACATTTAATTACAAAATCTCTTCATTTTCTAATTTTAATAATCAGCTTATACTAAGATTCAGAAAAAACCTGGTACTTGCTATGCATGCATTGTCACAGTAATTCTGATAAGAATGCAGGATTAATAGGTACAGGACACTGCACAGTTCTCTTATGTTAGACAAGACTGCAATGGGGTGTTAGTGGAGTTGGGTGAGTAATTAGAATCTATGAACCTGGTTGTGTCCCAGAAATGCTAAACTTACTAGGATGACTCATTTATTGTCAGATGTAAATCACATGCAATGTAAACATATATAGGCAGACATTTAAAAAAGAAACGCACACCTGTGTCACTTTATGCAATGGTATAGCAACGTGCATATCTAAGTACAGTATATGCTTTAAATAGCAGTCCTCTTTACACCCCCTGGTCCAGCTTGTCACATTTATGTATGCACTGGGGGAGTTTTAACTTCTACAGACAGGGGGGCAGAGTGCTGCTCTGTAAATCTACAGTGGCTTGTTTAAAAGTGTCCCTCTCTGCTACACAGACTAATCACAAACTGCTTGAGAGAAAATTAAGCAGAGCTGGAGACTGTTTTAGTAAAGCACAATCAGCCATTTAGTGTGTTGAAAGAACAAGCAATGAATTGCTTTAGTTTGTACAGAGAATGGGTTAAAATAAACTGTGTGAAGTTTACTCATGGAAATGAAACAAAGTTATCCCTGCATTGCACACAAGGGGGCAGCCAAGTACGGTGCAAAATCAGCCGAAGGAAGACCAGAGGATCAATATTCAGAAGAGCGCTGTGGCCGGAGACAGAGAAGAGGCTCTCCAGTGGTGATCTGAGAAACAGGCTCAGACGAATCAGCTGCTACATTCATCCAGCAAAACATTAATGTGGTTTCTTATTGGAGTACATTGTTTGCAGGGAAGGCATGATACACATATTTTAATTTGAAGAGAAAGGATTAACCATGGGACATATTTATTCCAGACCCTTTTATCAGATGAAACAAGAAACAAAACAATGAGAAGCACATTATGGAAAGTGTCTGTGAAGGCCATTCCTGTTCCAGCTGTGTGCATGGGGCTCTTAATGAGCCACCCCTCCTCATAATGAAAGCTTTGTGAGGGCTGGACTTATTAATCAAATGAACTACTACTACAAAATGTATGCTCCATGAACAGTTTGAACTTAAACATATAATTTGGATTTCTTTAGTTAAATGTTCTTGTGGATTTAAAGATTGCTGTTGAAGAATGGCATTCTTCTCACACAGACTGGAGCTATGCTATTCATTCCTTTGTGATATGACATATTCAGCAATTGTATGTGACTCTTCCTCACACTTTGCATCACTAAAGCAGCAGATTTTATTTTTTTAACAGAAAGAGTCCTAAGCTATACAATCTTTATAACTCTTGGTTCCCAATATATTTATATATGAGGACATTTCTGATGTTCTATATTTTTTCTTATTTATTGTATCACAATTGCATGTTCAGAAGTAAGACAGGTTCTTTACAGAATCCCACTTTGTGAAAGCGCTGTATAGCAATGATATGATAGTGTTTTAAGGTAGTTTATACCTTATAGTTTATCGCAATGCCCATGCTTTTACTAGCCCTGCTCTTGATTTTTTACAATGCATAATTACATGATGTTTAGTGACTTATTTTAGATTATTGTTTTATCATGCCAACGTATTTAATCAAATATATTAATGCAGAATATGTAGAACATGTCTACAGCCAAATTAGATGTACTGTATATTATTATCAGTACATCTTAGATGATGCTTGAGATTCAGTTAGGTTAGCACAGCTTTAGTTAGCTCTAAAATTATGCTTCAAGAATTCATTTTTATGACTATCAAAGTATACTTTTTATATTTCTCATATTTGGAACACTGCTGTCAAAATAACAACAGTTTGGCCTTTGATTAAAACAAGTTGTAGGGGCTATAGATTAGGAAGACTGGGCAATTCTGGTTAAATGAACGTGAAAACTAAAATAAGGTGCCTGTGACAGTGCCTCAATATGTTACCAGCAGGAATTAGAGTCAGAAGCTGCAGTGCAGTGCTATTGCGCAAAGTTTATTAGCAAAACAAAAACAAAAAACACAGCAACAAACAAACTGGGCACAAGGGCCAAAATAAAAGGTTTACACAAAGAAAGAACCTATGATATAGGAGGGCATTCACCTTCACTGTAATTATAAACACACATCCCATCAACACCCATTAACATTCATCGACACTCATCAGCACCCATCTATACTCTTCAACACCCATCAACACCCATCAAAACTCATCAACACCCATTGACACCCACCAATACTCATCAACACCCATCAACACTCATCAACACCCATCAACACCCATCAACACTCATCAACACCCATCAACACGCATCAACACCCATCAAGACGCATCAACACCCATCAATACTCATCAACACCCATCAACACCCATTGACACCCATCAACACACATCAAAACCCATCAAAACTTATTAACACCCATCAATACTCATCAACACCCATCAACACACATCAACACTCATAAAACCCATCAAAACTTATTAACACCCATCAATATTCATCAACACCCATCACAACTCATCAAAACCCATCAACACCCATCAATACTCATCAACACCCATCAACACCCATCAATACTCATCAACACTGCCCATAATCATCAACACCCAAACAATAATAATAATAATAATAATAATAATAATAATAATAATAATAATAATAATAATAATAATAATAATAATAATAACTTAAAAAACACTAAATTCGAATTGTAACCTAAAAGTACAATAAATCAAGTGAAGTAGACACATGGTTTGCCCTTCTCCAGTGCACTAAACTTAATTGTCCTACTCCTATTTCTGAAAAAAACACTTGTTAAAAATCAGTTAACAGAAAGATACACATACACAGAGAATTATATAAAACTTCTAATGTTGTTGAAATGCTCAGTTTCTCTTCAAGATTTGCAAACATATTTCCTGACAGGTTAACCCATGCAAAGATCCAAAGGAAGTTTCAAGGGTCCAGTTATGTAAGTTGTAGCTGTAACTTTGCATTCTGTGTGGTTGTCTTGACTGGATGTTTCCAACGTTCTTCATCACTCTACTCTAACACTGAGTACCTCCCTGAAGTGCCTTTAAAAAATGTAATTTAAAAAAAGGTTGCATTTATACTCCTGCAGGATCAAAGTTGCCAGAAATCGAAAGACATCTGAAAATGAATGGGAAGGCATTGTGTGGAAATCTTCCATGAAGACAGGGCAAATTCAAATCATGTCCACAGGAGAGCTACATCATGGGGTTTTTACAGTATGTCACAGACTCTGGTGTCACCAGCTCTCTTGCCAGTAAAGACCTCTAGCCCCACCATGACTGTAAATGTGTATTGAAGTTGCTCCCAGTGGGTAGTTTTGATCAAGCTATACCCTGGCTAAGATATGCATTTTACAGCACTGGGGGATTCACCTTGGATTTCATTAACCACCTATCTGTGGCTGTCCCGATGTGCCATCCAGTGAGTTTCCCTGGTGCTGTAACATGCTCTCAAAAATTCCCAATGGGGTATAGGTTGATCAAATCGACCCCATTAGAAAAGTCAGTCTGGCTGAGTCTAAGGAAATACAGTATTCGGCAAAGTACAATGCAGATTTACAATAGGTAACTTTACAATAAATTTGGTCATGCCACTTGGGATTACTTCTGCATATGGGCATAAAGGGAGGACTGAAGTGTGTGTGTGTGTGCGTGTGCGTGTGCGTGTATATATATATATATATATATATATATATATATATATATATATATATATATATATATATATATATATATATATACTATATACAATATATATATGTATATAAGGCAGGGGGGGGGGTGTCCCCAGCAAGGGGGGGGGGTTGTTTAATTGTATTGTTAATTGTTAATTATCACCTGCACCTGGCAGTTATTCTAAATTAAAGCCAGGTGCAGCTTTTAAAAGTGAGACAGCCAGTCTGTTCTGCACTGCTGAGTAGAAGGAAGCAGGAAGGTGTGCCCTGCTGCAGAGTAGTCAGATGAAAGGCATTGTGTGTTATCGTGCTACAGTGTGCAAAACAGTGTGTTTGTTTGTTAATTGGTAAACAGCTTAGCTGCCCTGTTTATGGTTAGTGTGCTCCTGTATGTTTAGTTAGTGCACAAGTAGAACTAGGTGTTTAGTTCAAGTTTGTGTCGGGTCTATGCTTTTATATGGGCAAACGAACATGAGAGAGAGAGCATGTTATATATATATATATATATATATATATATATATATATATATATATATATATATATAATATAAAATATATATAGCTATATATATATATATTAATATATCTCTGTAACGGAAAAGGCTAAAGCATCTGTTGACCACACAACAAAAAGCATCCCCTGCAACAGACTTCAAACATATTTTTTTAGTATTTTACTCCTAGCAAAGTTAGCAAAAAGGGTGCCCCTATTTATTTTATTGTAATTTAAAAAGAAAACAAAGTAACATGTGTAATCTTGCCATAACCAATATCCATGCAAATGTGGGTGCCATGTTTAATGTTAACCTTTTGTTCAATAATAGAGCAATTAACAGAATAATTGTCTCTGGTTAAATATTTAACAGCAGTTCACAGCAGACACTAAGAGGTCTGCAAGAGATGGAAGATGTTTAATGCGTGGTAGCGCAGAGGTCGGTGTAATTAAAACTTCAAATGGAACACAAAGGTTAAGTAACGTAGTAAATTCTCAGAAGTGCTCTCCTTTTTTATTCAGACAGCAACACAGATAAAGCAGCTAAAAAGAGAAAACGTTTATAAAAAGCCTGTGGGCAGGGAAATACAAAACAACATGAATATTAATATAACCCTGACAGTCATATGCAATGTCGTTAATACAGATTACCGCATCACATTAACTTCAGATTTGCAAATTACAATGACATGTGTTATCACACGATCCTACAAATTGATGTCACCTTGATGTTTAAGTTCATGTGCTTGAAATAGAATCATCATAAGGATTTAAAAGGCATAGGGCATTTACAACTGCCCTGTTCTTTAGTCCTTTAGAAAGTTGTGGGGATGGCCTATTTCTCGTACTTTCAAGACATGTTGCAGTACTGTGTATTGATTTACGTGCCTGTTTTGTTTCAAGTTTCCATTAAAACTAAATATCAATTCAGTATTGCAATGAGTATGATGTTTGATAGACATCTTAAAACCTTTGTAAAAGCAAGTCTTGTATTAGATTGTTAAAATGTAGCAATTACCGGTATTCTGTTTCCACATGTGTTTTACCATGATGTTAAACAGCATCCATAGAAGTATTTATAAACTATAGTTGTAAATTTACAATAGTGAAGAGCCAGGTTTTATATATATATATATATATATATATATATATATATATATATATATATATATATATATATATATATATGTTCGATTCCAATCCATTGGTTGGAGTAATAAACCCCCCTCCTACCTGGAAGGAGAGCTTGGAATATAATACTCTTATTATCCACAGCCTATTGGCTAAGACCCCAGTCATTCCACATTGTGGAACACTGTACATGGAAGTGATCTGTGTCTGGATTTGAGCAACTTTGGTGGGTTTTGTAACACAACACATACCATTTTTAAATGTATTTTATATCAGTTTTCAAAAGTTGGAATTTTGGAAACATCACATAGAGATGGCCTGTTTTCTTTTTTACACAGCTGAGCAAACATCCTGTAGGATTCTACATCCCTTTTATTTATAAAGAACTTGAATTGAATCAAGAAACAACAGCTAAAAAAACATTAACACTAAGAAGCAGGTGCAAAGGTGACAAGGGGTTGTAAAGGTGCTAATACAAGTTTAACCACAAAGACATTTCATTAATTTCATTTTTTTACCTCATTAAAAGCTTCAATAGTTATTATTATGTTAAAACGATATCAAGTCATTTTCAGCTAAAGTCAAAACAGAAGCCTATTGACCGAAATTAATCTACGTCCAAAACACTGTCCTTCAATGCAATCCACCACACATCTAGAAGAATGATTGTATGGTAGATTGACTGACAGATCTTTACTTTGAGCAAATTCAGTTATATTAACATTAATATTATTTCAAAAATCATCTTTACAATAGTACCTGTAACTGCCTGTCTGTGCAGTACAACCTTCGATAATAATTATGCAAATCTTTATATAGAGCCTTTCATAGTGGACCACCACAAAGCACTTTACAAGATACAACACTAGGATGTGTGAATTATGCATCAGTTGCAGAGTCACTTACAACAATGTCTCACCTGAATGACAGAGCACAAGGAGGTTAAGTGGCTTGTTCAGGGTCACACAATGAGTCAGCTGGGATTTGAACCAGGGATCTCCTGATTACAATCCCATTTCTTTAACCACTAGACCACACAGTCTCCTACAAAGCAGATATCCACAATGACATATACCCATTAATGATTTTCATACACAGTACACTGCCTCCATGATTCCCCTTGCTTGCTGTGTTTACTGGTTCAGTACATTTTAGCTCACAACAACAACTGGCTCTGCAATGGTAATCTCAGTTCTCCCAGAGTTCACATTGAAAGAGGACCTCACACTTCGGCCACGCTTGTTCTTTTTGTAGTTTCCATTCTCTGTCCAGGCGTTTCTGTACTGGGGTGAGACAGTGGGCAGGGCATGAGCATTGACAGTCCTTTGTCTTCTGCACATGCTCAGCAGGGACTTGAGCTCCAAGCGGAAGCTCTCGTTGAGCCAGCAGTAGATGAAGGGGTTGTAACAGGTGCTGCTCATGGCGAGCCAGTGGAACGCAAAGTACAAGGCGTTGTTGGTGTTGATGGCCTTGCTGGAGATCAGGACAACGTAGCAGTTCAGCGGAAACCAGCACACGGCGAAGACCACCACCACCAGCATGAGCATCTTCAGGGTCATCTTCTTCTTGCGCTGGTGAGCATAGTACTGTTCCATCGTGATGTCCCCGATGGCGTTCCTCATCCACAGCTTCTTGGCCACTACAATGTAAGCCACCGAGATGGCAAACAAAGGCAGGACATACAGGAGGACGAAGGTTGCCAAGTCTAAGTACTTCCAGAAGAGATCTGCTGGCTGGGGGAAGCTGTGGAGGCACACCATTCGGACTTTTTTGTTACTTGAAATGCAATGAAAGAAGATATTTTAGTTAATATTATGCTGAATGAGCCAGTCAGTTGTGGCTGAGTGCAGTAGGCAATGTTGGTAGGGAAACTTCTTTGTAGCCATGCCACATACTGTCCAATTCATAATACAACATTTCTTTAATTATACAAACAAATACATGTTTATAATAATAACAATAGTAATTGTTAACGATAACAACAACAGCAATATCCTTTGCAGTACATGACAAGTACTTAAACATGAAATTAAATATCAAGTCTAGTACATTCCAGTCAAGCATCGAAAAACTCATGCATCTGATACTGGAAGTGCTGCTGGCTTACCCAAATTGAAAGCGGAAAAGCCTCTGATAGATGGCATGAGGCAAGGAGAAGCAGGTTGCCAACACCCAGATGATAACAATACAGATCACTCCTTTAATTGAGGACATCCGAGGTTTAAGGGGATGCATGATCACCTGAAAAAATACAGTACCCATACATCTCAGTTAAAAAGAACAACGTTGGCCCTTGTGTATCTATATATATATATATATATATATATATATATATATATATATATATATATATATATATATATATATATATATCGCTTAAGCAATGTGATGATGTTGTTTATTTCTGTTCCATTATTTAAAATCTCTTTAAAGCACAGGGGTAGGGACTCCATATCTCAGACCTAATCTTTTTAAACCACGCTTGTGCTTCAGTTACTGCATTGCTGTGGTATGGAGCTTACTCACCTGATGGCGGTCCAGTGCAATAGCAGTAAGGGTCAGCACGGAGACGTGAACCGAGCAGTACTGTGCAAAACGACTGACATGACACATCAGCTTGCCAAATACCCAGGTACTGTTCACAAACCTCACCTGGACAAAGAGATAGCAAACTTGATATATCGTTACTTATATTTATTTATGTATCCTAATAATATGTTAATAATGAAATAATATTAATATTATTATTATAGTATAATAATTCTAAATAATTATTGTTCTTATAATTCTGGGGTTAGTCTCAATTCTGGGGCAATAATCTACAAGGCAGCAGAACTCTTTATTGATTTGTTTTTGTGTGTTGGTTTCGTTTTTTTTTTTCCCATAGGCTGATTCAGCCCTTAACTCCCTGAAGATGCAGCAGAGAGATTAACTGTTTACTATTGGACTGAATTTGTTTTAAGGAAACAATACTAGCTACATTATGATGGAACCCAGGGTCTCCGATTCCCCCAGGTTCTGTACATATTACCTACATTTGAAGGGGTTGTTACTAAAATATACGTCAATGTTTTAAAAAAAGCACTTGCGTCAGTGTGTGGGCTACGGGTTTATTTATGTATGTATGTATTTATTTATTTATTTTCTTAAAACGTATTTCACAGTGACTCAGGAATCATGAGGAGGAAGGCAACAACCTGTCAGTACATTTTAAACACTGTTCCGTGCAGAATAAGAAAGGTATCATCATGTTTGTTTATTCATTTGTGGAGCACATATGTCCTGTGTACCTCAGTAAAGGAGGCTTAAGTGGAAAGCTGTATTTATATTTGTTACACCTGTCAATACATCAACTCGACTGTCTGGCTCTTGCTAATCCAGTGATACATCAAGTTTCTAATCCGCGTTAATGTCCGGTGCGGGTAAGAATCACTGTGATAACAGTTATTGTTAGATGTTAGCTGAAGCTTTTCCTGTAACAAGGCAGGTTTGACGGAACAGGATTTAACCATTTAATAAGGCTTGCTAGAAGAAAGCAAATAAACATTTGCCTACACAAATAAAATAAGGGAAACTAAACTGCTACGCTTACGACTAGGGGAATTTCCACTGAGCACAACTACTACAACTACAACAACTACTACTACTACTACTACTACTACTACTACTAATACTATAATAATAATAATAATAATAATAATAATAATAATAATAATAATAATAATAATAATAAACTACAAAGGGGGACTTCAAATGATTTCCCTCCTTTGAAAGGTAAATTACTATTAATATTATATGATAATTAAAATAAAAGCATTTACATGTTTAATAAGTCTAGCTGTAACAGTAAAAGTCCTGACATCATAACAAAGCCTGCAAGTACTCACCAGAGTGAAAGGGGTGTTGAGCACGGTTATCATAATATCAGCGATGGCCAGGTTGACGATGAACAGGCTGGTTGAAGACTGCATTCTCTTGTTCTTGATTATAACATGGCACACGAGAATGTTACCGAACAATGATATGATGATAATGACCGAATAGGCGACTATAAGCAAAGTCTTCACGATGGGATTCTGCGAGTCGGTCTCATAACCGGTCCTGTTATCATAGATTCCCTCGTCGATGGTAAAGTTCCAGTTGAAAAACGAAGAGCTATTCTGGAACCGGTACAGAGTTGATAAAAAGTCTGTGGCATTAACACCGTCAGTCTTTCTGAAATACCTGGACGCATGAGGCAGAGGCAGCCACGTGTATTTGGTCATTTTGTCAACTTTAGAAGCTTTTCTGATGTTTTAGTCTGACTTATCAGCTACCCGTGCATTAATACATGTTTTAAAGCCTCTTATTCTAATAGTATAATTTACACCCAGGTTAAAGTAACGCATATATTCCCCGACCTCTAGTCCTGCTTGATCTGGCATATATAATAATACTGTAGGTATCCAGGCTATTCTGCTTGCTGTGGATATATCTGAAGGTCTGAAAAGTACAACAATCGTCACCCATTTGCAAAGACTGTGCTTTGAGTGCGAATGTGATCAATACAGGTCGAACAGAAAGCCCGGTCCGAATACATCTGTTTCAGCATGCATCATACAGCAAACTCTCTCTGTTTTATAGTGCAGCGCACAGAACTTGTATATCAAGCCTCTCTGAAACAACCAATAAAACTCCATCTATACCGACCCCCCTACTCGTGCCAGCTTCTGTCTGTACACCTCCTCCTCCTCCTCCTCCTCCTCAGAATGCCGAGAGTGCCTCACTGGTCTGTCAAACGTGTTAGCAGCCAGCGCGCTGTGAACGCAGAAACAATACCTCTGGGAAATCAATGCCAAGTCCAGCTACAAGGAAATCTAACTTGAGGGACTACAAATACAATGTGCCCGTCTAGGAGCTGCATCGTTTATTTAATTAAGTGACAAACAAACAAACAAACAACAACAACAAAAATATTTCAAAGGAAATAATTAAATAATCTAAATCCATTTACATACTACATTTTGCTTTGTTGTTTGCTTAATATAGGCATCATTAGGTTAATACAAATCACAGAGTGAGTTCGAGAAGTCTCATAACACATAGCAGGACAGTCTATATATCGGAGTATTCAATATATATATATATATATAATATATATATATAATATATATATATATATATAATATATATATATATATATATATATATATATATATATATATGCCTATTAAGTTGTATTCAATTGGAATTCATTAGCGTGCTAGCAAATTGATAGCAAATTGTCTTTCTGTCCTATTATAATACAAGTAAAAGGTCATCTATTTGTTATCGTGCAGCTGTGTACTGACTCATTATTGTTATTGTGTCTATTAATAATGACCCCATCATTAACGTGACAACAACTCTGCTTAGAATTTTAATTTGGCATCTCCTTATTTGTTTTTGTGTTGCTTCATCAAAACTGCTTCCTGTGCATGGATATTTTGTCAGGACTCGATATGCACACGCATGTTCAGATAATAATATTTATAAATGGGACTGGAATTACGATTTGTAAACCCTTTCTGAATAAATTATCTATTGTTTTATTATTGCCTTACATTAAAGCGCCTCCGATGGGCTATATGTTATGTATTTACTTACAGACTGAAAAGAGATAGTAAATCGCTGAGACCAGCTCTGAATTGTATTTGGTTTCTGGTGCAGATTACAAGTCATATAAATAGTGGGTCTATGACAATTTTCACCAACAATTCATCACCAGTGACAATTCATAACCACAACAATTCATCACCAGCAACAATTCATCACCACCAACAATTCATCACCAGCGACAATTCATAACCACCAACAATTAATCGCCAGCGACAATTCATCATCACCAACAATTCATCACCAGCAACAATTCATCACCAGCAATTCATCACCAGCGACAATTCATAACCACCAACAATTCATCACCAGCGACAATTCATCACCACCAACAATTCATCACCAGCGACAATTCATCACCAACAATTAATCACCAGCGACAATTCATCACCACCAACAATTCATCACCAGCGACAATTCATCATCACCAACAATTCATCACCAGCAACAATTCATCACCACCAACAATTCATCACCAGCGACAATTCATAACCACCAACAATTCATCACCAGCGACAATTCATCACCACCAACAATTCATCACCAGCGACAATTCATCACCAACAATTCATCACCAACAATTCATCACCAGCAACAATTCATCACCAAACAATTCATCACCAACAATTCATCACCAGCGACAATTCATCACCAACAATTCATCACCAGCGACAATTCATCACCACCAACAATTCATCACCAGCGACAATTCATAACCACAACAATTAATCACCAGCGGCAATTCATCACCAACAATTAATCACCAGCGGCAATTCATCACCAACAATTCATCACCAGCAACAATTCATAACCACCAACAATTCATCACCAGCGACAACTCATAACCACCAACAATTCATCACCAGCGACAATTCATCACCAACAATTCATCACCAGCGACAATTCATCACCAGCAACAATTCATCACCACCAACAATTCATCACCAGCGACAATTCATCACCACCAACAATTCATCACCAACAACAACCAACAATTCACCACCAACAATTCATCACCAGCGACAATTCATCACCACCAACAATTCATCACCACCAACAATTCATCACAACAATTCATCATCACAACAATTCATCACCAACAATTCATCACCACCAACAATTCATCACCAGCGACAATTCATCACCACCAACAATTCATCACCCAACAATTCATCACCAGCAACAATTCATCACCACCAACAATTCATCACCACCAACAATTCATCACCCAACAATTCATCACCACCAACAATTCATCACCCAACAATTCATCACCAGCAACAACATCACCAACAATTCATCACCAGCAACAATTCATCACCACCAACAATTCATCACCAACAATTCATCACCAACAATTCATCACCAGCGACAATTCATCACCACCAACAATTCATCACCAACAATCATCATCACCAACAATTCATCACAACAATTCATCACCACAATTCATCACCAGCAACAATTCATCACCAACAATTCATCACCACCAACAATTCATCACCAACAATTCATCACCAGCGACAATTCATAACCACCAACAATTCATCACCAGCCAACAATTCATCACCAACAATTCATCACCACCAACAATTCATCACCACCAACAATTCATCACCAGCGACAATTCATCACCACCAACAATTCATCACCAGCGACAATTCATCACCACCAACAATTCATCACCAGCGACAATTCATCACCAACAATTCATCACCAGCGACAATTCATCACCACCAACAATTCATCACCAGCGACAATTCATCACCACCAACAATTCATCACCAGCGACAATTCATCACCACCAACAATTCATCACCAGCGACAATTCATCACCACCAACAATTCATCACCAGCGACAATTCATCACCACCAACAATTCATCACCACCAACAATTCATCACCAACAATTCATCACCACCAACAATTCATCACCAGCGACAATTCATAACCACCAACAATTCATCACCAGCGACAATTCATCACCAACAATTCATCACCAACAATTCACAATTCATTCATCACCAGCAACAATTCATCACCAGCGACAATTCATCACCACCAACAATTCATCACCAGCAACAATTCATCACCACCAACAATTCATCACCAGCGACAATTCATCACCACCAACAATTCATCACCAGCGACAATTCATCACCACCAACAATTCATCACCAGCGACAATTCATCACCACCAACAATTCATCACCAGCGACAATTCATCACCAACAATTCATCACCAGCGACAATTCATCACCAACAATTCATCACCAGCGACAATTCATCACAATTCATCACCAACAATTCATCACCAACAATTCATCACCAGCCAACAATTCATCACCAGCGACAATTCATAACCACAACAATTCATCACCAGCGACAATTCATCACCACCAACAATTCATCACCAGCGACAATTCATCATCACCAATTCACAATTCATCACCAGCGACAATTCATCACCACCAACAATTCATCACCACCGACAATTCATCACCACCAACAATTCATCACCACCAACAATTCATCACCAACAATTCATCACCAGCGACAATTCATCACCACCAACAATTCATCACCAGCGACAATTCATCACCAGCAACAATTCATCACCAGCGACAATTCATCACCACCAACAATTCATCACCAGCGACAATTCATCACCACCAACAATTCATCACCAGCGACAATTCATCACCACCAACAATTCATCACCAGCGACAATTCATCACCACCAACAATTCATCACCACCGACAATTCATCACCACCAACAATTCATCACCACCAACAATTCATCACCACCAACAATTCATCACCAGCGACAATTCATAACCACCAACAATTCATCACCAGCGACAATTCATCACCACCAACAATTCATCACCAGCGACAATTCATCACCACCAACAATTCATCACCACCAACAATTCATCACCACCGACAATTCATCACCACCAACAATTCATCACCACCAACAATTCATCACCATCCAACAATTCATCACCAGCAACAATTCATAACAATTCACACAAACAATTCATCACCACCAACAATTCATCACCACCAACAATTCATCACCAGCGACAATTCATCACCACCAACAATTCATCACCAGCGACAATTCATCACCACCAACAATTCATCACCAGCGACAATTCATCACCAACAATTCATCACCACCAACAATTCATCACCACCAACAATTCATCACCACCAACAATTCATCACCAACAATTCATCACCAACAATTCATCACCACCAACAATTCATCACCAACAATTCATCACCACCAACAATTCATCACCAGCGACAATTCATAACCACCAACAATTCATCACCAGCGACAATTCATCACCACCAACAATTCATCACCAACAATTCATCACCAACAATTCATCACCAGCGACAATTCATCACCAACAATTCATCACCAGCGACAATTCATCACCACCAACAATTCATCACCAGCGACAATTCATAACCACCAACAATTCATCACCAGCGACAATTCATCACCACCAACAATTCATCACCAGCGACAATTCATCACCACCAACAATTCATCACCAGCGACAATTCATCACCACCAACAATTCATCACCAGCGACAATTCATAACCACAACAATTCATAACCACCAACAATTCATCACCACCGACAATTCATCACCAACAATTCATCACCAGCGACAATTCATCACCACCAATAATTCATCACCAGCGACAATTCATCACCAATAATTCATCACCAGCGACAATTCATAACCACCAAAAATTCATTACCAGTGACAATTCATCACCACCAACAATTCACCACGGAGGGTACATTATCATATCACAGCTGTTTAAAACACTACAGGTGAAAATGACCGGTGCGGTGCTTGTAACCCTAACCCTAACCCTAATCAGTGAGTTATTGTCTGTGATGAATTGTCGCTGGTGGATAATTGTTGGTGATGAACAGTGCATGACAAATTGACGGGATATCATAAATGGCGTACAACACATAACACACAATAGAATCCTAAACATTACAGTATTCAATCAACTGATATCTAATGATGGGTACCAACTAGTGTTTTATAAAATAAAGAGAAGATGTTTCTGTTCTTGTTTCTCTTGTAAACTCAGATACATTATGGGGATGAATATGCAGATCCCAGACTGGTAAAGTCACAAGTCACAGTCACAGTTTTTTTGTGGTTTGCCCGCTACAAGCCTGGTCTGTGCTTCTTGCTGTCTGAGCTTTAGAATTGTTTAGTGAATGTGATTAAAAAATGTAACGAGTTGAAAATCCAGGCTCTCACATCCAAATTGCCTGGTGTGATTCTCTCTCTTCCTCTGGCAGGCAGGGCATGTTGACATTCAGTTCAACAAAAATCCCTGACCTGTGTGCTCCAGATACAGACAGGTCCAAAGATGGGCAATCTCAACACTTCCAGTCCATTTCTCTAAGTACTCAATTGTACCCATTTAAACTAATAAGAAACTAATCAAGAAACATTGCCCTCTGGAATGGAATGCCATTCCGAGAATGACATTGCCTGTCCCTGGAAGGCTGTCCATTTAATACATACTGTGTTCATCAGATCTATAGCACTTTTTTTTCAGAAAGGAAAAATAGACCCAATAAAGTTGTCAAACCAGAAATCAACAGCTCAGATATTTGCCTAAGAGGCTTCTAAACAAAATATTATATAGGTTATTTCACATCAGTTTCAAAATTGTGCTAATCGTGATTTGGAGACAAATCAAAGTCTGCATTAAACATTAATCATTATTTTATTCAGATTTTATATTTATGCATTACCAGTTGGTATTATCATTATGCTTTGCATTAAAGAGTATTACATTTTATTAAAGCCCTGTTAAGGAAGCACAAACCAACACAAAAAAAAAAAAAAAAAAGATTTCATATCAAGTCTTGAAGGTCAGTGTTGCAAGATACAGCTGCCAAAACATCTAAGAACTATAAATGTCATATCTTTTAACCTCACGTACAGTAAGTCAGGGCTCTCAATTGAAATTCAGAGGGCCGCTGGTTTAATATGAACTACATGAGTAGCCTGCTCACTCCAATCTTGCTCGCTGCCTACATCTTTTTATCTGATTCCCTGAACATTGCCATTGTCATAGAGATTCATGTCAAGTTTTATATTTTTCTGTCTTACTGTTTCCATGGTAGCAATAAAAAATAAATAAATGTAAAAAGCATTTGCGGTGCGCCCTGGTTTTGCCTTCAAAAAAACAAAATGTCACCTGATATCCGTTAATAAAACAAGATCTGATCTTCAAGGAGACAAGCTCTGGGTTTGACTGTCCCCTGTGATTGACAGCACTGCCCTAACAAAGGATTATAGAAAAGGAAGGTTATGCATGAAGTATAGTCACTCTGTGAAGCACTCACTGACATTGAAACTCACACCTCCATACAGAATAAAGATTCATAATGGAAGTGAATACAACCAGCTAGGGCATTGGTTCAGTTCCACCTCTATTCCTATTCTCTGTGTTCCCATTGCATTGGTTCAGTTCCACCCTTCTCTACCCATATTCTCTGTGTTCCCATTGCATTGGTTGAGTTCCACCCTTCTCTGTTCCTATTCTGTGTGTTCCCATTGCATTGGTTCAGTTCTACCCTTCTCTGTTCCTATTCTTTGTGTTCCCATTGCATTGGTTGAGTTCCACCCTTCTCTATCCCTATTCTCTGTGTTCCCATTGCATTGGTTCAGTTCCACTCTTCTCTAATCTTATTATTTGTGTTTCCATTGCAAATCAAAGTACCAAACCCTGCTCAGCTTCTGTGATCCAGCATGACAAGAATGCAGGGTTAATTTGCTGCAGGATAGGAGTATGTTTTATACAAACCAGAGAACTGTAAAGCCAGCTGTCAATGGCTATGTGGCACAGAAGGACACTTATATCTCATTCAACTTCCCTGAAATGGATTACTTATAACAAAGTTGCTCTGTGTAGAATTCGAGATTGAGGCAACAATTTGTGTGCGTCGGGTAATCACCCAACCTGATCACACTATCTCTGTTGTCGACTTGTCAACCAGAAAGCCACCCACTATGTGTAAAAAAAAAAGTTGTATTCTTGTATTCTTAACCCTGACCTATTAACACTATGAGAAAAATAAAATAGGAAATGAAAGGTGGATCAAAGAAATACGTGTTTTAGCAGCCCTGCAGATGTTTCTAACTCTCTGAGGTGCTGAAAAATGTTATGAGCCTTGCCTGTATCATACATCAAAATCTGTAAATACATATGACAATGCTTAGATGTTTTTCTTCACTTTGTTTTTGTCTTTCAGTCGATGTTGTGCACAATAGAGCTTGAAAAAAATACAATCCAGCCAAATTGTGTTTTTAAATGCATCGCTTTGACAGGTTGAGTGGAATAGGTGGTCATTCTTTTGTATGCTGTAGTTTAAGGAGTTTTGTGTTAACTAATGCAGATTAATTATTTTGTAAATGTGCAGAAAACAATGTTAGGTTTTTAAAGGGTCCACCAAAGATAATAAATGTGTGCATTCTTTCCTATAATTTCAGCTGTACTAAATTGTTGCTATGGCACGTCACTAATTGTAATCTATTGATGTATTTAAAAGCTGTGTGTAGAGCTGTCTATTGTATCTGTCGATCAAATCAAAGCAGGCAAAGCTTATTTACTGTAGATGTTTGTTTTGTTTTGGTTTTGTTTTCTTTTCTTGCCTGCAGAAGGGAAGTTTTAAAAAAATAGCACAGCCAGAGAGTGATAAAGAATCCTGAAAAAATGTCACAGGGTAATTAATGGCACATAGAAAAGATCCATTGGCTGTATCAAACCAAACAGAACAGATCAGTCATCACTCCATTTGCTCTAAAGAGCTGGAATATCCACCATTCTGCAGGACTTTGTGAGTCTTTCCCTTTGAATTGAAAAAATAAATCTACAAATATCTATACTATATTTCATATAGAAATAATTTCTCACAATAATAAATCTAAACAGCATGCATAATAGTTGGTCACATACTGGCTTAGAGTAAATTGCTTTATCTTGTGCCCACTTTAGGTTGCTAGACAATAAAGGGTTCATGGTTTGGCAGCGCTTTTATTGAATTAGACACAATGTATGAATCATAAAACTGTCATAAAGGCTGTAAAAGTACTTCAGCAAGCTAGCAATCAGCATAACCTGAGTACAAGGCGCATAATGGAAAATAAAACCATTTAAAACATGTAAATCTCACTCTGTTGCTGAATGTTTGAATATAAGATTAGAAGAGTCCGTTATGGAACAGTGTAGCCTTGACAAACCAAATTAATTTACTATTGGTCAAAGGCAGTATTTAAGTGTGTGTGTGTGTGTATATATATATATATATATATATATATATATATATATATATATATATATATATATATATATATATATATATATATATATACATAATATCACCCTTAATGATCAGCTGTAGCAAAAAGACCTTTCAAATTCCAAAGGCTGTGTACATTGTTTTTATCACTATTTCAATGGATAAGAGGACAGCCAAATTATTCACACTTCCACACTTCTATAACGAAGAGCTACTGTGAAATATAATGAATTTGCTTTCTGTATGAATTTTTTTTTTCAAGTAAAACAAGAAATGAAATCCCAGAGCCTCCATAAATTCTCTGATAAACCTCTCTCTTTTCCATAGTATTAGTGGCCTCTTTATAGAGACAACAGATTCCTATATTTTCCCAGGTACGGCAATATATTTTCTTTCTGCTTGGTGTCCCAGTAGTGTTTATTTTTAACACAATGTGGGTTCTACGTGGAAAGGGACTCTAATGAAAAAAACAATAAAGTAATGGATTTTCCTACCTGGAGGGAGCTACAGCTCCTCTAAATATGTCCACAGAACAAGTGTGAGGCTTCATCTCTACAATATCAACAATAATTGCAACACTGTCCCACTGTGCTGTGTGGCGATGATTGAATATATTTCTGCTGAGCCTGTTTTTCCTTAGATATTCTTTGTCATGATCTGGGTTCATCGTCAGTCTTTAATGTTCTGTGTCAACTCTGCTCATGGGATCGATAGGAAAAAAAAACAGGAAGCACCCACCCACCAGGGCATAACTCTTCAATCTCATTTACTTAAACTGTGAAGCGTTGCCTCTGGCGGCAGGCTGTAAACAGGTATTTGCAGTTCCTTTTTAAAATGAAGATCTGGAAATGTGTTTGCAATGCACAGGGTGGCAGTTCAGCCTGTGAAAGGGATAAGATGTGTTTGAATTAGCAGAGTGTTATCTGTGAGTTTCTACTGCATCAGCACTGTGTCAGGGCAGGTAACACAAGCAGAATTCCCTTATATCATATAATGAATAATTACTGCACAGAGCGCATACAGTCGGAGACAGAGCCAAGGTTTGTTTTTTTCACTAGCGAGTGAGATTGTTGTCTGCAGGCACACTGTTATGATGGGATTTATTAATATCCAGGTTTGCAATGGTAAAATGGCACACTTAACAGCCTGCAAACCATGCTTTTTTGCACCTTGCCACTATGGATTTACAACAGCACTGCATGAAAAGTTAAGGGCAGCTTCCACTCCGAGTTTAACTTAAACCCAATCAATCTTCAGCTTGGTGACTCTGCTGGGTCCTATGTGAGGTTTCTTTATGGAAGCAATAACATTCTGTGTTTGTGACAGATTTGAAATCCCAGTGAAATTGGCAGAGACTCAGGGTGACACAAACATCAGTTCTCCAGTTTGCTTTTCTGTTAATTCACGTTTGCATTAATGATAACGGGCCTGTGACAGAATCACGCTGCGAACGAAGATGTTACCTCCAGGAATTAAAGACTCAGAGACAGACGCTGCAGTGAAACACAAAACTGGAGTTCCTCTCCAGTTCCATCACTATTGTACTATGTTACATGGAGTTCCATCTTTCTTTTGCCATTAGTTATTCACGTGAGCTCCCAAGCAGAGGATTGCTCTGTTTGATTGATACAATGTATTTTATAACAGTGTGTTATAAATTGGCATCAAAGGTAGCAAGGCAGGGTGAGATGTGTTTTTTTTAAACTGTACACTACGGAGTGTGTTCAGAATATTTCTTTCAAACCTCCACCTGCTCAAGGTCAAGCAGGACTTCACGAAATCTTTGGTTTTAAGTTTACAATTGTAAAATATCACACTTTACAGTGGGAGGCTAGGTGGTCGAGGGGTTAAATCCCAGCCACTGACTTGACCCTGAGCAAGTCACTTAACCTTGATGTGCCCCGTCCTTCAGATGAGACTTAAAAACCGAGGTCCTATTGTAAGTGATTCTGCGTTGATGCATAGTTCACCCCCTAGTCTCTGTAAGTCGCTTTGGATAAAAGTGTCTACTAAATGACTAAATAATAATAATAATAATAATAATAATAATAATAATAATAATAATAATAATACATCTGCAACTCAAGCTTTTTCTTTTACCATACAATTTACTACTCTATGGTTATTACAGTGTACGTTTTTTCCCTAATAAATGTATATGCATCAATTTGTATGCATCAATTTGCACAAACAATATGTTGTTAAATACTGGTTTTTAAAGTTTATTATTCAATTTCTCAGCTTTTAAAAAATATGGTTTGTTTATTCTAATTTTTCAAAGTATGTTTTAACCTAATATATTCTCTCCTTTAAAAAATCAGTTTATGTTTGTGAATAGGGCTGTATTAGTGTATATTACACTGTAACTATGCATAATAATATTGTAATAATGTGTAAGAACACATGCATTTGCTAAGTAACTACCGTGTAAATTACACAGTACTTAGAGACACTTCATGTAAAGTGTAACTAAAGATGATTTGTAATGCCGTGGTTCACTTTCTGATATTCTGTCAACCTCTTCATTGGTAACACCCTTCTGAAAGTTTTCACATTCTGTGATTTCTTCAGATTCTCTGAATAAAAAGAAAAAAGAATAGCTACGAAGCAGGAATGATGCTTCAGATATGTGCAAATGTAAGGTTCAATTTTGGAACTGTATCTAGGTAGAGAATTGTTAATAATTATAGGAGAGAGGAGGACATTTCAAGACACGAGTTCAAACAGCAATATGTTTAAGATGCTGTTAGTGACTCACTTTTCACTTGCTTTCATGTTGCCTAAAAGCATTTATTTTTATTCTTTTTTGTAGCATTTACTCGCATGAACAGTGCTGCTGTAAGCTGAGATAAGTTAAACAGCACACAATGAGTAAATCTGGCTCTGTGTCACTCTCAATGCCTCATGGGTCTCCAATGCATTACAGGTTAAAAATAAACTGTTCTCTGACTAAATCAATATTTGAGGTGAAAGGGCATTTTGAATAATTGTTGCTCGGGGTGGCTGGACACTGAAACAGTAATCTGTGTCTAAAAGAAAGCATGTACTGACACTGATTAACTTACTCGTTAAACGTCTAATTTCATAGTGTCGATTAATATCGGCTTGTAAGGTTCTTGTTTTAATGTGTTGTCAATTGCTTGAATTTTTAATTTGTATTTTTTTGTTACTTCTGTCTCATCGAATCAGACTGCCGGGATTATTTCCATTTTCAGCACTTCCGGTAAGTGTTTTACTGATTTCCAGCATCTTCCATCTATTGAGATGGAAGGATTCATTGAAGGCTGGAACATTTTAGTGTGGGATTTTGGGGACCAAATAACTCAGTGTAAAATGAAGAACCTCGCAGCACACGATCCCCTTAACATGTTGAACATATGAAAATAAGCACTCATGTGTGAAAAGGTTAGACCACTTTGCGCTTTAATTAGGCATCTAAAATGTCTCATTCATTTTACCATTTGTGGCTTTGTGGTCCTTTTTTCTTACTATTTTAAATTAATTGCCTGTGTGGTCTATTAAAGACATCAATGAAGCTAGACAATCACTCTTAATTTTTCTATAGCCAGTAGAATGTGGATGCCACCCGGTCACCAGTGGATTCTGTGTGAATCTTTGATTTACTAAAGGGCAAACTGGAAGCCTCAAGAGACACCAAGAGAAGGGAGGCGGGTTGCAATAGAAAGCCTGTCTCAAGAGCTCTATGGATTTTCAGATCAATACGTTGAATGCAATGTAACATAAATAATCAAATGGATGAAATCTGAGTGGTTTAAATATGATAGGCGATGGCAGGCTATGATTTCAACTCTGTCAAAAGTGATGAGTAATTATTCTATTGTAGGTTTTAAGACAGCCAAATGATCACAGTGCCAGTCAATTTCTTGCTCTCTGCCAATTTGAAGGAAAAGTTGAAGTGCCATTAAACTATCCCACTTAGCTGGCGATGCAATACTATTTTCTACCCTGGATAATTAAATCCATTGCCTTTGGGAGCTCCTTCTTGCTCAACCGTGCCCTAAGGTGTTTCTCCCTCAGCAGTATTTTTGGTGTGCAGAGCATGCAAACAATGCCCGATGAAAACGTGTTGCAATCACTAATAACCTTCACTTTGCACTTTAAAAACTAAGATATAATCAAACAACCCCAGGGACTGCTGGTGAGTCATGCACTGACAGCTCAGCTCTGAGCTTGTTCAAGGCTGCAGATAGGAAGCAGTAAGATGCTCAGACCAGGCTCCACTGTGTATTTTTTGAGAGTGAAAAGGACCTGTGGTTGCCAGAGACAGTTGTGTATCAAGCAGTTATTCTTTTGTTGTTTGGCTATAAGGAGGTGGAAGGCTCAAATGATGCCAGAGCCGCAGTCAAATAATTCTTCCCTTTGTTCCTTTGTTTTGTGTTATTATATCAATGGAAGTCTGGTTTAATTAAAAAGAGAAAAACAAACACTGTAAGTGAAAATAAAACTCAAGAGAAAAGTAAGACTTAAAAGGATAGTATAAAAGAATCTGGTGGAAGTTCACAAGGCTTAGATAAACCAATCCGTGATGTGCATGCTGGGTTAGAATGGACTCGCAACATGAGGGGCTTCTCAGACTCTGTCTCGTTTACAGAGCTGGCCATGCAGCATCATCTGGTAAATGAAGTGAACCTGGAAACATTTGGTAGCTAATTACTGTGTGTTCATACAGTAGTTACTTAGTAAATACATGTGCACTTATACATAATTACAATGTTTTTATGCATAGTTACAATATAGAAAATGTGTAAATCTTTTTGCACGATATATGTGATTACACAATTGTATCAGGAAAGGGTTAGGGTTAGGGTTAGGGGGGAAGGGTTAGGGTTATATTGTGCAAAAAGATTTACACATTAAGTACATTGTAACTGTGCATAATGTTCTAAGTAACTAGTATGTACATACTGGTAAGCGGCTCCATTAATAACCCCAGGGTAAAAACCTTGAGTTACAGAGTGTGTTCAGATCCACCATTGCTCAGATAATTCACATAGACGCCTTGCTGCTCTCAGACACGGTCCATCAGAGCCTTTAGCAGTCCAGTCTTTACTGCACATCAGAGAATACTCATTGGAGTGAGCTGGACAAGCATGTTTAATGGCAAAGTCATTACCGTCCTCTAAATGCAACAACTACACAATACGTCAAGAGAGGGTTATTAAAACAAGCACCATAAAAAGCAATATGGGAACATTTGGGAGGAAATGCTATTTTGTTTTCTGGAAGTCATGTTGCATAACGGTACATTAAACATTATGGATCGTTATGTGTAATTGTTAGCTTTACTGGTAATTTTAAAATAATAGTTAGGGCTATGAACAAGGCTCACGTGACAGGATAATTAACATTTGAGTTTATAAATAGAAAATGGAATTGTTTGTGTCGAATATTTTCAACAATTTGCCTTTGCCTTTTAAAACACAGTGATAATTAACACAAAAAAGACTGAAATGAGCTTCTGCTAATTTCAGGATTCAATCCAACCCAAATCCCAAACCATTTTTTTTTTACCTAATTTGTTTATCCCTTAAACCTCTCTTGTGTTCATTCACTTGACCTTGACTGACATATTATTCAGCCACCTGCTCCTGTACCTACGTTCCACATTGAATAATGTGGCCCAGGGGACGTGATGGTTTGGTTTCCTTGTATAAAAACGAATGACAACATCTCCCAAGATAACAATTAGGAATGCATGCAAATCCTGTCCTTTTTAATGAAGAAGGTCGTGGCATGTGCTAAACTGGCGTTGCATATCAACAAGACTCTTACACACCAAACTAAGAAGCTGGGGGTGTATAATAAACAGCTTCAAGTACCTGCTAAAAACCACATCAGATCAAATTAAAATAAGCAATTTACTCAAACAGATAGAGATGCAATTGCAGTGCCTTCACTAAACCAGAGTAGTGAAGGTACTGCAATATGATAAACAGCAGAGCAACAGTTAAAGCACTTCATCGTGGCGGTGAGGTCATTTCGGTGAGCTCTGCTTGTTTTGGAATCATTATTGTATACAGTAGGTGCCACTCGAAGGAGATGGCCAGTTACATGTCATTAAGAAGCAATGCAGCACCATTTTAAAAAGAGAGAGATTTTAGGATGCAGGGTCAGGTAATGAAAAGCATAGGCCCTTTACTGTTTTGGGTTGTGATACTAAGCTTATTAAAATAAATACAGTGCCATATTTAATAGCATGCGCTTATACAAGTTTAACATGGATATTTTTCCCAATGTTATACTATGCATTTTTTAAAGTTTACACTGGTTTGCCATGTTTGTTAATATGCTTTACCATACCTCGCCAGTCTTTGCAATGCTTTCCTATGCTTTTAGAATTTCTGCCTGATTACGTCGCAAAATGCATAATATGTGATCAGGTAAAGGATAAGCAATCGATGTGATCAATACAATTTAAAATAATACTGAACAATGGGTAACTGGTTACAAAAAACATATTGATCATTAAACTTAAATATCAAGGCAGTGATCTGGAAACAAATGCATTAAGAAATATAATTGAACTGCGCAGTTCAATACATATGTCTGAAGCATGATTTTTCATGTATGTTGACTCCTAGTATTTTTTATTTACTGGTCTATTTGTTTTATTTTCTCCTAAGGCAGTTGATATATGTATTCAAATATATATTTTTACAGACTAATAGAGTGCCATTTAGCTGTATGTTTCTCTAGTTCCATTTTACTACTTCAGTTGAATTGTTTGTGCCTTAGTCACCAGCTAATGCTATTTTTTGTCTTCTTTCATGTGAGCTGGTGACAATTTATTAAATGTGGAGGGTTTTTAGAACTGCTGGTAATGAAACATTCTACTTTCTTACATACGCTTGGGTAATGAAAAGATGATAGATTGCTTTTTTTCAATTTAATGGGTACATTTTGAGTTCAATTTCAATGCAAAATACTGAAATTGTTTCATAAACTGTTTGGTGAAAGATGCTTGACATATGTCAACCAATATCATTATGTCAAAATTCTGGCAAGCCAAGATCAATGGATTGGATCTGATGTCTAAGGAATCCACAAATAGTTTAACTCTTTTTTAAATTATTATTTTAACCTTCCAATATAGGTTCTACATTGAAACAATGCAATGCAAACCACACAAAATACGATGTGATAGAATTACAGTCAATTACAGTCTGTGTAACATTAATCCAGGATGACACCAAATTCATCTATACTTTGAAAATGTCAATTACTTACTGATGGAGTAAAACTTTACCTGCCAATAAAGTGCACTAACATTGAAGTGGCCTTAATATTAGATTGCTTGCAGTGTGTGCGGAAAAGAGTTCGGGAGCAGTAATAAGTATAAACACAAATACATAAGAAAAAGGAAACTGAAAGATATCATTGACAGTTCTCTTCCCTTGCTGTCTTACCACCACCACTGCACTTTTTCAATATATAATAGGTTCCAGGAGTTTGATTTATTTTGTGTTACCTTGCAGAACTTTAAAATGCTAAATTCTGCCCCAGAAGCAAATGTGTAGAAGAAATATATTGTATTCCATAGTTAGTGCTTTATTAATACTATAGTAGTACAGTACACCCACTCACAAACATGAGCTGCTTAAATAGAGAAGAAACCAAGTGAGAGTGCCAAAGTCAAACGATCGTGAAGTTATAATGTCACAGTCATAGGTGTAATTTACACGTTAAGAACAAGTTAAGATCATTATCAGGGTTAATCTGTGCCAGATCACAGCGGATCTCAAATCCGGTTCCTTTTTGTCAGGCAGGCAAGAATTATACAGTTTGAAATTTGCGAACCGTGTGAAAAAAGAACTGTATATACATAGAATGTTCAATAAAAAAAAAAAAAAAAAAAAAAACACATTTGACTGTCACGCAAATCGAATGACTAAAGTGCACTATAACGATATATTTTAAGATGAGACCTCTATGAGTTAGAAAATTGCTGGGTGTTTTTAAAACCCAAATGCCAGCATGCCATATAAAACTAGCCCCTGTGGATCCTGTTCATCAGGTGCCACTGGTATTGTTGAAATCATGCAGTGGCTACTAAGCAGATGTAAATCAAGGTCAGTACATTAGGTCTAGAAACTGCTATCCCTCTGCCTTCATTCTAAGATTCTGAACCTTTTTTTTTTAACCCCCGATCATTCCATCCTATAATATAGCCAGTAAAAAAGGTTTTTATGTCTGTAATAAGGGCCACAAAGTTTCAAAATGTTTATGGTAAAAAAAAAAAAAGTTTAAAAAAATTGTTGTGAAAAAGTAGCATTTAATTGAAGGGGACAGTAAGGACAGTTGGGCTCTTTAAAATAATAATAATAATAAAAAATATAAAAATAAAACACAGCAATAAAACAAATTGAAAAGAAAGTTAGTTCAGACCAGACTACGACATGGTAACCTTGTCGAAGCCCAGCTGAAAGCCAGCAGTGAGTCTCAAAATGAAACAGCTAATCTGCCGGTGGTCGAGGGGCCCGGGAGGCGAGAGGGGGTGTACGGGGGGATGAGGGAGTCTCGAGATAGGAGCGAGCAGAAAGGACAAGACAGGTTGTTGGATTTTAAAGACCTCACAGTAAAATGGCAAACCCCACAACAAAACGAGTGAACAAAAAGAGTCTTTAAAGTATCTGTAAGATACATACATACGTGCATACATAAACCTGTCTAGTTTTGCAACCCAAAAGCTTTAAAACAGAATGCTTGCAATAGATAAATAAGTGTGTGTAAAATGCAGACATCATTGAGGCCCAGCAGTATTCTCTCTCATCTCAGCCTTTGTCTCAGTGTTCAAAGCCATGCCTTTTTTACTCTCTACTTTTTGTATTGGGCAGATGTTTGGCTCTGTGGCATACCAATGCAAGGTTCTCTACACAGGATCCTGTAACACAGAGCCCCGGGGAAGAGGTGAAGAAGCCTGGAAAGAAATGGCTTCATTGCATCTATCTTTATTTTTCTCTTGAGACCCTTGAGACCCAATTAAAACTGCATGTGTAATGGTTTGTGACCTCTCCTGCTTTATAACTGACTCCAGCCATAAGTGTCTTGAGACAAAATACAAGTTCAAGTAACTAGCAGGAACAAGATTTGTTGTAATAGTATATATATATATATATATATATATATATATATATATATATATATATATATATATATATATATATATATATATATATATATATATATATATATGTATATGTATTAAAGTTTTAAGACTCAATGACATTGACCACTCTACTGTCAGCCTGGTTTGCTGAAAAAGGTGCTTCATTAAATCTTGGTTTACTCTAGAAAGATCTAAATGTCATCATTTAATTTCATTACTGAATATTATTCAGTTGTACTGAGTTGGAAAAAGAAAATAACTCAATAATGCATATGATATTACCAATTGAATATTTTAATAATACAATAGAAACCAAATTACTTTGGTTTCAGCAGGAAATACTTTTTAATAAGATTTTGTAATAGGCCGTTTGAATGTGGTGATCATCAGATCAGTAAGATGGGATGAGACTGAGACATTTGTTTAATTTAGTGGGCGACACTTTAGGCTAAAAGCCAGTGCTGATAGAATAATAATATCCTGCTTATGTGTGGTACAATATACCATAGCTGGCTCACGAATACCAAGTGTTTCAGTTTGGTGGCTCACAGGAATTCATAGTATTTAAAAATCAGACCACTACTGAATCAGATTTGCTTGCATCAGGGACTAAATGCACTCTAAGCAAATATTCTCTTCTTTCTCTGAGGCAAAAATTTGTAGAAAAACAGAAGGTTAAGAGTATGATTTTACTGCTTTGCATACCATCCACTTGAGTTACTGTTCTGCAATGGAAAGTGGAGTGATCTCTTGTTAAAGTTTTCCTGTTAAGATTAGCTGAACGTGTTTTTCTTGGTATCCAATCCCAGGTGGTAGTAGCCAATAAAGGCTGATAATCAAAGAGTAAACTGCCGTGTTGTTAGCTGGTCACCTTCTTTTTTCTTTTGTCTAACTTGCTGCAAAACCCATTACTTTGCTGTCTGAGTGCATTTCAAATGCATTGCTCTTCCCATTCCCAATCCCTTCTATCCTTCTCTCTGCTTTCTTCTTCTTGCAAAAGGATGCAGTCGTCTTTGAATCTCAAAGTCCGTCCGTCCCTCGTCCGTCCCCCGAGATATCATTTATAAATATTGAAAACTCATATCACAAATTCAACATTTAAAGTCAATATGCCTAAATTTGGAAAATTTGGGGAAAAAATGCTTTTCTTTTCTTTTTCTTTTTTTACAAACAAATAATCATTGCAAAACATCTGTAGTGTATGCAGGCCTGCTGGTATGTTCCATTCCACAATATGTGTCTTTAGTTTCACAGTATCCCCAGGAAACATTAAATTGCCTACTGCCAGTATTAAAGAGCCTGTTTACAGCTTAAAAATTAAACATATTCATTGGAAATCGTCCAGGAGCCGTTCTCTTCTCATTCTATGTCACAAGAGCTGCCAACACTCTGAGCCTTGGGAAACATTCGGAATTCAGAAACCAAATTATAAACTGTATGAACTATAGTTAGGAAGAGGATAATCAACAAAAAAGCAATGCATTCATTTGGAGTTGAAGTGTAGGCACTCACAATGTAAATTAGTTTGGAGTTGTTTACTGTATTCCTTACTAAGCTAAAACTAAGACAATGTTGTTTATCCTTTTATTGAAAATAAAAAAAAGAACCTGAAAATAAAGTGAGTAAACCACACTTTCTAATGCAAGTGGAACTGCAAGTACATACCGCTAAAGGGAGGAAGCAGCCCCTTTGCATCATTGCATATTGTACATGGGATGTGTTTGTTCCTCAATATTGCAACCCTCTGCTGATATTCTACTTCTGATTTAGCTTCACATCATTCTGCACGTTTCACAGTGTACTTGGACCACACTAATAAGTGCACTGACTGTCTTTGCTTTTTTGCACTTCAGGCACACAGTACTTAGTGCTTGGTACAGAGCTAACAGGCTACCTCCTGCTTTAATAAGCCAGCCCATGAAATCATGACAAATACATCTTGATACCACTCCACCGCTGCAGCACCTCACTGTCCATATTTAGATTAGTCATGTCTGCCTGTAATGATGTGCTTTAGCATATACCTTTCAAACCTAATTTCAAAAGCAGAGAGGCGTTTTGGATTTCTCTTAAAGCCCTTGGCACTTAGTAATAATAAAATCAAGCATCAAAAACATCATGCCTGGATTAGAGTCACATAACTGCAGAATCTATAGATGGTTTTAATGGAGCAGACCTATAGCACACAATGTGAATAATGAAGCTATACAGTTGAGCTTTTGAGATTTTTATCTTTAGAAAAATAAAAAATGCAGGGAAAATAATGTTTATGCCTCTCATATAACACACTTTTTTTCTTTTTTTTTGCTGTTATTTGCTGAATGCATTGTGCTCATGCAAAAGTTGCAATTATTTAGTTTATCCAAGTAATTGTTGCGACAATGCAGTTTATTTGCATGCAGCATTGAGTCTGATTATGCCATTGCTTGAAATCAGATACATTTTGGAACTCCTCCACCAGTGTAGGTTAGCAGCATTAGTATGTTTTTATGTCACTTTTTTTGAAGGCGCCATGGAGGAGAATAATCAGAAAGAAAACTGTAGGAACTGTTGGAATTATGAGTCAGAAGCAAAGACAAATGATAAATGCTACCTGTGCCCACTTCCATTGCACGTGCAGTATAATAGAATAAAGAAATGATGAGAACAGTTAGATGAGCTTCTAAAAGCAGCGCTCACAGTAAAGAATAAAGATACCAAAGATGAAAGAAAAAGATCTGTAATAACCCAATCCATCCTGGGACTGTCTTTAGTACTGAATGTACTTCAATAGTTATCTTTTCATCTATAGCCACAGCATCGGTGGGAGCAGCACATTGTGAAAATTGACTGCTGGGTTTATAGATAGAATTTTGGTTTTATCACTCTGCATTATATATGTTATATATTTCTCTCAGAAACACAGACATGTGCACAGGCACAGGCATGTACCACACAACCTCCATGCATGTAGCATATATGTAGTGTAATTAAATAAATCAGTCTGGATTGAAGCCAAATGGACGCTGCCTTGAAACTAGTTTATATTCCCACAATATGATAGCCTCAGGCATTTTTCACATTTTGACATTAATTACTAGTGCTGGAATAAAACTTATAAGCTGGTTGTAAATGATTACTTCCTCCCTCCCTTAGCAGGAAGGAGGAAAGACTACAGATCTGCTTGAAAGGAAAACGCTTGACTTGTTTATAAGGCCGGCAAGAGGGGTATGGGCTAGCTCAGGGGGGCAGGAGAGGAACACAAGCACAGATTCGCGTGACTCTCGGGATGGTTACTCACAGGTCCACAGCACATTCATGCAAAACTGCTGACATACCAATGAGCGCAAGAAAATCCACTGATTTCAGCTCCAAAACTACTTCGAGGGCCATGTTGCCTAACTCGATCACGTCACACAACCGTGCTGCGGCTCCAGCAGTTTGTCTGCCGGACATGATTTATTACTTCTAAGACTTTATTAGTGCATGAAGATTTTTCCAAGATAACTCTTTAAACACAGCAGACATGTAAACAGGAAATAACAATACTAATACAGTTTGTGAATATGCCAATTTGTATTTATTTTTATCAGAATAAGACACTGTATCCAGGGAGAATCCTTCTGTAATCTTTCACTTAGCGCATTATGAGTTCAGGGGAGAAATGATCCACAGTGTTTATTCCTACCACCTTTTCACATGTTTTATTTTGCATCTATAGGTGTCATTTTCTTTCAGCACACTCCTAAAGGCAATGGGCAAACAGCTAATGAGGTTCCCAGTCACAGGCTTGAACGCTAGTATTATCTGAGACTCATTAGTTTGATTGTGTGGGAAAGACAATGACTTCCAAGCACAGTCTGCAGTTACGCAACCCCTTCAGGGCTTCTTATACCACTCTTACACTCACATGGAGTTTGATCCCTTTTCTCATCGTCATTTCCAGTTAAGAGTACCAAATCTCATTTTTATATTTATATTGCTTCAATTGGAACATTTGTAAATCAGCCTTAAATTGTTTGTTAAAAACAAAGTGACAAGCTTTTCTGTGAGTGGTTATAGACCATTGGTTAAAGCACATAATAACATCATGGACCATCTCAGCCAAGTCATTTCTGAGGAACAGTACACATTAAGTGCCTTTAGGTACACGGTAATTACAGTGTAAATGCATGAGTTGTTATGTAGCAATTACATTGTAAAATACAAACATACAAGTAAATACAGGGCTATTACAAAAGACGATAGAAAATGTCAACATAGCATAACAATTTAACACTGACTGCCATAAGCTGTGTTTTCAAATTCCCTGCTCCTTTTCTGAAAATTTAGAGCATTTTTTAATTGCTTTTCACCTCTTTGTTCCCCAGATTGGCCACATGTTTGTTCAATGTAAATATGTTCAAATGCCATTCTTCTGCTCTAGAAGTGCTAATAGCACCGGATAGAAAATCGTGATAGATCTGGCTCAACCATCATTGGGTTCCTATCGCATCAACCTGTTACATGTATAGCATGTCATTTTCAATCCGATTGAACATCGTCTTTAAGAGGTTTCTGAAATTGTTTCTTATGATTTGGGGGATAATCCATAAAACTTATAAGCTGGTTGTAAATGATTACTTCCTCCCTCCCTTAGCAGGAAGGAGGAAAGACTACAGATCTGCTTGAAAGGAATTGGCAAAGCAGGTGAGCTACCAGTGTGCAGGAGAGGAACAAAAGCACAGATGTCTGCTGGGATCATATCACAGGTCCCAGCAGCATTCAGTGCAAAACTGCTGACATACCAATGAGCGCGAAGTCCACTGATTTCAGCTCCAAAACTACTTGAAGGGCCATTTGCCTAACTCGACAGATCACACCGATGCGTGCTCCCAAACAATTCTGCTCCTACTGTAGATCTATTCTGTGGGGTTTCAGAGAGTTTGGGTGTGAAACCTTTGTTATCAAACCCTGTAACTGTGATGTTCTGTTCTCCCTCTGTTATCAATCAATCAATCTTTATTTTTGTATAGCGCCTTTAACGAGAGCCGACACAAATTGCTTTACTCGAGAAAAAAAAAGATTATAAAACACCAGACTATAAAAATGTGTTTTTAATCGCAATTTAAAAAGATCAATGAGGGCGCTTCCCTTACAATACTGGACAGCTCATTCGATAATGTCAGTGCAATATAGTAGAAGCATCTACCACCTGAGTTTATTTCTGAATAACAGGTATAGAAAATAACCTGGCATCCTCAGATCTGAGTTACCGATTGGGGGCGTATGGTGTTAAAAGATCTTTAAAGTAAGGTGGGGCAAGGCTTAATCCATCCTAAATCAGACAAAAAGCCTATGTAGAGATGCCAGCACAGGAGTGATATGATCTCGTCTCTTAGTCCCTGTTAGTTGCAGCAGCATTTTGTACAAGTTGCATATGAGATATCACATTGCTATCAATACATATTAAAAAAAAAACTTTTACAATAATCACTTCTTGACGATATAAAAGCTTGTATCAATCGCTCAGCATCCTGTCTGGAAAAAATACCCCTCAATCTGGCAATGTTTCTTGAATGAAAAAAAAAATAAAAAAATTGTAACATTCTTAATGAGTGCCTGAAATGAGAGGTCTGGGTCAAAAGTTTTTTTTAATTTTTTTTTTTATTTCTACTTTATTATGAGCCTGTGTACAATCTCCTATCAATCCAACAAGGTGTTTAGGAAGCTGAATCCAGAATTCTTTAATGGTATGGGTGATAGTTTCAAACTGCTGCCAACCCAGCCCCTGCTGGGCTGGAGCAGAGCATCTCAATGAAACAGATACTTCACTCATTTCCTCATTACAGTCTTCAGCCAAGTCTATAAACCACAAAACAGCAGTACAATCCCTATCTACCCACACACGCTCAAACATTCAATTCTCCCAAAATGCACCTGGGCTTGCTTTTCTAAACAGTAATAATCTCTGCATTTGGAATGTATAAAAGTTTAATTTAATGCCTTTCTCTTAGTTTCTGCACTGAGATAATCTCACAGTAAATATATGCAGTTTTGTAACTGAGCATCACAGATGGTTATTATATTATTGAATAATAGAATTATTCATGAAACTGTATTTGGCAGAGAATTGGTTCAGTTTAGATTAGAGACACTGACTGCCTTTCCCATGCAGTAAAAATGTGTCTCTTGAACTTACCAGAGACACTGTATTCAATCCATATGAATATCAAATGGTTGAGCTTAATGAGATCTGACAGGAGAATAAAGGACTCGTAGAGACTGTTGTCAGTTTTGAGTTGCAGAGCCCTTGGTTGTGATGCATTGCTTCATTATCAGTTGCACCTGATGATCATTTTCATTTGACATGTCTACAACAAGTAATTCGACTAATGTATTAACCTCTTAAAAGGATACTTTATATAATGTACAGCTATGGCCAAAAGTTTTGCATCACTATGCAGAATTAATTCATTTTGCTTCATAAAGTCGAATGAAACCTGCTGAATAATGTTAAAATATTGAAGTACAGTGCATACTGCTTTGTAGTTTTCCATATACTTAATGAAAAACTGACAAAAAACAGAAAAACTAAAATTATTGCAAATATTTTGGCTATAGCTGTACACATTCATAATATTTACTGTGCTACCAGTTTAATATTGCATTGTGTGAGTTCTCTGTCATTATCTGCTGATGTTTCTCATTGTCTTGAAGACAAGCGTTTTTACTGGAAGTCTTTCTCAATGCATTGCAGTTGCATTTTTTCACACATAATTGTATATTTAAATACAATTTTCTCTACTAGATAAACTCTGAAATAAATCTGAAACACATTTAAAGACTTTTGTCTGCAGTATTGCATGTGCACATGTATTGCATCGTTAAAACTTGGATTTAGATACAAAATTGGGTCAGTCCTTGCTGTGATTCTGTATCCTGGCAATAACAATACAGAGAAGGGTTTCACGGCTACCCAACTAGATTTCCACTATAAAGGTTTCTTTATGAAGTTGTTGGTATTTCTTTGAAGTAATCAACATAATACCAAATGTATTTGTTCCAGTCTGCTTTAATGATGTTTCGCAAAGCACACAAATCACGTTGGAAATCACGTGTACAGCCACACAGCTGCTTCAATCTAATTTCTATATTTTAAACTCCAAATGCATATTAACTTTCCAATGATAATTTCTATAAAACAAATTGCTCTGCCTTAACCGCAAAACACTGCTTTATGTGTTTCCAGAGAGTGATATAGAAGACCGCGCCAGAAGTTAATAAAAAAGAAAAAATGAACTTGCACACATTGAATTAGTATAAGCCTTGATAATGAGACGATCACCTTTCTCATTACAAGCGCATTTGAATTCTAAAGAGTAAATTAACATAAATTAAATTGCATGGCTTGTTTTCGCAAATAACCTGAGAGTTGCTGTTGTTTTGTATTGTTAAAAAACAAAACCTTATTTTTACTTGTGTCCAGGTTTTTTTTTTTTTTTTTTTTTTTTTTTTTTTTTAAATAATTTTACAGGCAAAAAGGAAAGAATGTTTAAAATAAATGTGTTGTTTACATATTTCTAGACCCTTGGTCACTCTGTCCATGCCTGTGCATGTCAGTGATGCAGAGAGCTGGGTGCTAGTAGAACGGAACCCACAGACCAGAATGCACTGTGCTTCTGGGTAGTATCTGCAGGGTTATAAATGAGTTGAGTCATATATTACATATTACAAAGAGACATACATAACGCACCACTCATTATTTATCAAAAGGACCCAGATACAGCATTCCCTGTATGCCCTTTACTTCCCTTTACTAGCACTTGAGAAACAGGAATGAAGGGGCATGTCCTTTGTTATATCATGCCATGGCTATTGCTACCCATCCATTTCCAAAGTCATACTCCTTACAATCCAGCAGTCATACTCCTTACTGTACCTACACTCTGAGTGCTCTTGTTCTGTCTGGCTTCCTGTGCAGAATAAGCTTGGTTTTACCCTACACAATTGCACGTGTCTGTAGCATGCCCCAGGGGTCCTGTTAACAATTACACATACTGGGATTAAAAACAAAACACATAAGAATAAATACATATCTGCAAAATGCAGCACACATTGTCCCCACATCAGTGATTATTGCAAACACTAACCCTGGCACGCATCCTGAAATATTTTCTTCTTCAAGCAATAATGTGCAAGTCAGCAGATGATAAGTCATTGGCATGTGTTGTCACACCCTCCTGTCAGCACAAACGTATTGAATTGTATTCACAGCTATTGCTCTACAAGGTTTCAGTGAGAATGATGGTTTGCTCTAGCAATGGCCTTGTGAAAGCTGTTTTAAAAATGAAACCTAGGGAAGCAGCTGGCAGGGTCAACGTTGGGTTAATGGAAATGATGGCAGCTAGCCAGTGAGACATTGGCTTCTTGGTTGATGAATAGTTATTCACCAATTATCATTTAGCACCTTCTAAACCTGGGAATGAATCATTTTTCTTTGTATCTGCCTGTGAGGGTGAGACCCTCACTGTAATATTGAATTGGCTGTTATTGTGATTACTGTTGTAATTGTTATTCTACTGACGATAGCGTCATGGTTTATTATATATTGTACATGCTCTTGATCAAGTGTGTCTGATATATGACGCTGTATTGCTGTTTTTAGATTAGGGTGCTTCCATTCAAGAAGTTGCAATAGTTATACATGTGGAACAAGGGTTTTGTTATAGCTATATGTTCGGTAATCTTCCAGTAGGAGGGGTAATGCTAATTTTCAGTCTTTACTGACAATAGTTAAGGACTAATGAATAATAATGACAATGACAATAATAACAAGTAAACATTATAGAAGCTTAGTGATCAGGTTGTAAAGAAATAGATATAAATGAGAAGAAACATGTTTAACATGAAATATATGAATGTGTTATTGTAAAAGTATGAGTGTCTAATAATAGTTTATTTTTGTATAACAAAAGTGGAGATTTGGGCCTCATAGAACAATGATACTGTGTGATTAGTATGCGATAAAAAAAATAGTGGCTGCTTCTTTATTAGTGCATGAAGATTTTTCCAAGATAACTCTTTAAACACAGCAGACATGTAAACAGGAAATAACAATACTAATACAGTTTGTGAATATGCCAATTTGTATTTATTTTTATCAGAATAAGACACTGTATCCAGGGAGAATCCTTCTGTAATCTTTCACTTAGCGCATTATGAGTTCAGGGGAGAAATGATCCACAGTGTTTATTCCTACCACCTTTTCACATGTTTTATTTTGCATCTATAGGTGTCATTTTCTTTCAGCACACTCCTAAAGGCAATGGGCAAACAGCTAATGAGGTTCCCAGTCACAGGCTTGAACGCTAGTATTATCTGAGACTCATTAGTTTGATTGTGTGGGAAAGACAATGACTTCCAAGCACAGTCTGCAGTTACGCAACCCCTTCAGGGCTTCTTATACCACTCTTACACTCACATGGAGTTTGATCCCTTTTCTCATCGTCATTTCCAGTTAAGAGTACCAAATCTCATTTTTATATTTATATTGCTTCAATTGGAACATTTGTAAATCAGCCTTAAATTGTTTGTTAAAAACAAAGTGACAAGCTTTTCTGTGAGTGGTTATAGACCATTGGTTAAAGCACATAATAACATCATGGACCATCTCAGCCAAGTCATTTCTGAGGAACAGTACACATTAAGTGCCTTTAGGTACACGGTAATTACAGTGTAAATGCATGAGTTGTTATGTAGCAATTACATTGTAAAATACAAACATACAAGTAAATACAGGGCTATTACAAAAGACGATAGAAAATGTCAACATAGCATAACAATTTAACACTGACTGCCATAAGCTGTGTTTTCAAATTCCCTGCTCCTTTTCTGAAAATTTAGAGCATTTTTTAATTGCTTTTCACCTCTTTGTTCCCCAGATTGGCCACATGTTTGTTCAATGTAAATATGTTCAAATGCCATTCTTCTGCTCTAGAAGTGCTAATAGCACCGGATAGAAAATCGTGATAGATCTGGCTCAACCATCATTGGGTTCCTATCGCATCAACCTGTTACATGTATAGCATGTCATTTTCAATCCGATTGAACATCGTCTTTAAGAGGTTTCTGAAATTGTTTCTTATGATTTGGGGGTTTATGATAATCCATCATGTTTAAATAGTAACTCTATTTGATCAAGTCTTTATTTAAAAAATACCTATGATACATAAATTCAAATTATATATATAGAGGATAACAAGAAGTGGCTGCTGTTTCAGTAAGTATTTAACCCACTAATTACCAAATACATTTTTCTTTGAAAAGAAAAAACACAACACAAGCTGTATTTATGTAATTTGATACATTACATTTAACCTTAACTTTTGCTGTTAACAAAATTAGGGTAAGTTATCATACTGTAACAGGCAAAGATGCTCCAAAAAATGCTCTAAAAAAATTACAAAGTATCCTGTCCTCAAATGAGGACAATGGCATTTAATGGGTTAAAGTAGAGTACCTAAACTGATTCCGTACAACCAAGGTTTGCAAGGTTTCATTCAACTTTATGAAGCAAAATGTGTTCATTCTATATGGTGAGGCAAAACCTTTGGCCTATTGTAATGCTGGCCCATTTGGGTTGCTGGTTCTTTATGCTTTCCACTGATGCTAGTTGCTTTCCACTGATGGTCAGGTCTGCAAAGCGTTACTTCATGCTTGTTTATGTTATGAAAAGCAATTTTGTAATGTCACAGTGATAATGTTTGGAATTGTTGGGTGCTGTGTTAGGGCAGAGCAAAGTGATCAAAATGATCTTATGTGATCTGCTGAAGTGCTTGTATAATCTTGAGTAATTCCCACGTGGGCTGTATGTCTGCTGTAGCTGGGTGCAGCAAGTAATAAAAACAAATAGATGAAGACTAAAGTAAATGTATATTGATTTATAAAGCAAGATTTATTCTCACTATACTCACTGTAGGTCAGGTGATTTAATATGATTCAGTGGCAAAGCAACACAATGATGTTTCTGTCATCTACAAATATACATTATGTTTTAGACTAGGAGTAAACACAATAAATATGATAAATGCATATATTTGGTAAAACACTGTTGCTGAAACATTAGGTAGCAAAGAGCAGGCTATTTAAAATGGTCACAGCTTCCCCAATTACAAGAGATGTGCATTAATTATTCATCCTAATTAATACTGTGCATGCTTCGCTCAGTCATGTTAACTTAACTTCTTCACCCGCCCCTCAATGTAACAGCTAACTGTGAGGAGATAAATGGCCTTTATATTACCATAGACTAATGAAATATGCTACAAAGATGTGAAAGGAATAGCTTTTTTTTTTTTTTCAGCTGGCTGTGCAATACAGCAGGGACTACAGGTAACACTAACTTGAAGTTTGGATTCGCTTATTATAGAGATTTATCATGGAGTGAGCAGTATTGACTTTAAATATTTCTTTCATGAAAAATGTTCTTGACTGTTAATAGTGACCATTACCAAGGGGAAGGTTTGTGTGTCATGTGCCTTTTTGAAATCTGAATCCGTTCAAAGACACAAAAATCAGGCAGGGCTCAAAAGAGTGCCACCCACACTTTGTACTGTTGAGTATATTTTAGTTATTTTGTACTCATACATTGACTCAGGCTTCTCATATATTTCATCTATATGTACAGTAGATGAAGAAAGTTGCTGCTTCTCAATCACTTCAGTTGCCTCTGAGATGCAGTCGATCTGCTCCCAAGCTTTTTGTCAAAGAGCATCAGAAGATTGACAAGGCCACCATTTCTCAGAGGCCCTGGTCCTTTTCTCCACTGTGTTACAGTAGGCCTACAGTGGTAATGAGCACGCTTGTGTCTGTATAAATAAATAAACATGAACGACTAGTGGCAGTGCCTTTGAACCCAGAGTGTTACACACTACTAGCTGTGGCTGTCTCCTGTGCAGGACCTACTCTATAGGGTTAACGCATTTGCATAAGAGATATGTGCACGCATGAAGGTGCTCTGCAGGTTGGTATCTCAAATTATATTCAAAACACCCCTCCATCCACAGCATTCATCCAAAGTAGTACCTTCAGTGTGTAATTGTGCAAGCCCTGAATTTAAATACTTTAGCCAAGAACATCATTTGAATCATGTTGTGATGGGGCCAACAATTAGAAACCTCCTTGGTCTTTCTTTTGCATTTAAAAGAGGTAAATAAGTTCCTGGGGTGTGGCGCGCAATTGACCCAGCACCCCCCAGAGGGAGGGAGGGCTAGGTCGGCCAGGGTGTCTTCGGCTCACCTCTCACCAGCGACCTCTGTCGTAAGGCCGGGTGCCTGCAGGCTTGCCTGTAAGCTTCCCAGAGTTGCATTGTCCTCCGGCACTGTAGCTCTGGGTGGCTGCATGGTGAGTCTGTAGTGTGTAAAGATGCGGGCAGCTTACAGCACACACTTCAGAGGACAGCTTGTGTTCATCTTCGCCCCTCCCAAGTCTGCGCAGGGGCAGTAGCGGTGAGCTTAGCCTAAAAATAATTGGACACGACTAAATTGGGGAGAAAATAATAAAAACTAATAATTGGACATGACTAAATTAAAAAAAAAAAAAAGTGTTTAAAATAAAAGTACAACCAGGGCAATCCCTCCAGCTTCCCACCAAACACAATGAATCTTGGTTTTGGTTGATAGCGGCGGGATCACATCCTAAAATGGCACTGTATTTAATCATTACCGAATGATACCGGAACAAACAGTATGTGGGTTTAGAGCCTCAGTCTCCTGCCACTCTGTCATCAATCTATTCATCTCAAGATGGAATTGTTAAAAGAAAGCAGAAAATGTTCTAAAAACAGTACAAAACATCCTAAGAATAGTACAATTGTCCATAACTTCAAAATGCTCAACCAGAAGTCTAGGGTAAAACTATTATATAAATCAGTTATATTATCAGTGCCTTCTTCAGTGCACTTCAGTTTTACCTAACAATACAATTATTATCAAAGACTGAAATCTGCATTGCAAGAATTTTATCCAAGAGGTAACCATAACTGCAAAAGGTCATATTTATTTTTATTCTTCAGATCTCATTGGGTACTTCCTGTTAATTTTAGAGCTTTATAGAAATGTCCCCTCTTTGCATCTCAAACTTCAGAGCAAGCCCACCCTGTAATTAGATCGTGATACGTTGTCCTTTTATGTCAGTGCTAATTGTAGTAAAAAAACTGTCAAGTGTTTTGTTTAATACAGTAAGTAGTAAGATAATGGCTTTTATGTGGTTTTAAACCCCTGTCAACCTTACAGAGATATGCAAAAAATGATAAAGTAAATGAGAGGCATTATTCCCATTTGCTTTTATCTAGGGGTACTTCAGAAATACACAGTAGGATCTAGAGGGATGGTGGGGTAGAACACTTAGCTGTGTGCAGAAATTAAACCACCAACCAAGCAATCAACAGGGGGGTACATTCTACTGATGGAAAAACCAAACAGATACCCTGGCCCTTCATATTACAATATTTATTGAAGAAATGAGAAATGCATGCATGTGTGCCTCCACAGACGAGATTTTAAAAATCCACTGAGTGAACTTTGTATATTTGGAAAGTAATAAAACATTTGCTAAATGTACCGGTACAGTAATTAAAAAATAAAAATACATACAGTACCTAATAAGATTTATTGAAATAAATGGCTCTTGGGGATACATTGATTTAGTTGAATGCACTTTTCCACTGGGTGCTAAGTGTTTCTATTAAGATTAGAAAACAAGTCATTTTAGAAGTCACTTAAAAAAAAAATAAAAAGCTATTAATACACAAACCATACTGGAATTACGCAGATCAAAAACTTGTCAGCATACACTGTCACACTGTCACATTGCACCTGGAAGCAGACATGTGTATCTGATAGTTTTGTCAGCAGCATGAGGATTTGTGTAAAAGGTAGAAGAAGCCTGCCAAACGTAACCGTACACCATAGGCGCTGAAACTGTCTGTTCAATATGACTGTGAAAACACTCTTTGGGCAATTAAATGCTCCCGATGCCCAGTAACTGTTTTCAGAAGTACAAGACAGGCGCAGAATAAAATGAAGATGAGAAGCGGTTGTTTGGTATTAGGTAAATGTAACTAGGCACTATCTTTGGAAATGCCAGACAATAGAGACACTAAAATATTAATACTCTGTAAAATATACAAACTTGTTATTCAAGCTTCAAGTGTGTAACCTCTGTGAGCCTGACGGTTGTCAAGCCAGCCACAGGAAACATATCTTGGAATGATGCAGACAGTTTCACTGGTACAAGGATTTAATACAAAGGTTTACACAAGGGTATGGTAAAAATAAAAAAAAAATAATAAAAAAAAAAAAAAAGAAAGTTTGAAGTAATGAGTAGCGCTCACCTGAATACTAAAACTCCAAGCAGCCTGAGTGAACGTGGAGGAAAGACTTGCCAGCATTGGCTTCCTTAAAGTACATGAGGAGGTCATCGGCTGGCCAGTTCTGCACTGCGCCTTCGTAAACGAATGGTCAAAATTTTCAATTATAACAGTTAAGCATAAGGCATTTTTGTCACAGTACCTTTTTTGGCTCACGTTTTAGTTTTTAGTTCTTTTAATATTTGTTTGTAACACCCATGTTTGACGAGTACATCCCACCTTATACTATTATATATATATATATATATATATATATATATATATATATATATATATATATATATATATATATATATATATATATATATATATATATATATATACTAATTGCAAAATAAAGTAATCATGATTAATTTTTCCATTTTGAAAGTTAAGGTTATTAGAGCTGAGCCCGAACCCGAACTAGTATTAGGATTCATAATGACTAACCCAATCCAAATCAAACTTCCCAGTCCCAAAGTAAAACAGAGTGATTATTTCATGTTTCCTTTTTTATTTTCCATTCATAAACATGGGGGAAACTAAACAAGCTTTTTAAAATAGACTACCATGGCAATTTAATATTTCTATTGTTTAAAGTACACAGAAAGAGTACACAGAACTGCAAATGCAAGTCAAAAAGGAAGTTAGAAAGGCCAAGAGAGAAATAGAAATGAACATTGCTAAGGGAGCTAAAACCAATTCCAAAATGTTTTTCCAATATTACAACAGCAAGAGAACATTCAAAGAGGAGATTAAATGTTTAAGAGATACAAATGGCAAAATCGTAGAGGAAGAAAAAAAAATAGCAAATATATTAAATGATTACTTTTCACAAGTTTTTACAAAGGAAGATACTGACAACATGCCCCACATGTCATCCAGTTCCTATCCAGTTTTAAATAACTTTAGCATAACTGAGGCAGAAGTGTTAAAGGGACTAGGAGCTCTTAAAATAAACAAATCCCCTGGGCCGGATGAGATCCTCCCAGTAGTACTCAAAGAAATGAAAGAAGTAATTTACAAACCGCTAACCAAGATCATGCAGCAGTCTCTTGACACAGGGGTGGTACCGACAGACTGGAAAATTGCAAACGTAATACCGATCCACAAAAAGGGAAACAAAACTGAACCAGGTAACTACAGACCAGTAAGCCTGACTTCTATTATATGCAAACTTATGGAAACTATAATAAGAGCCAAAATGGAAAATTACCTATATGGTAACAGGGTACTGGGAGACAGTCAACATGGTTTTAGGAAAGGGAGATCGTGCCTAACTAACTTGCTTGATTTTTTTGAGGATGCAACATCGATAATGGATAATTGCAAAGCATATGATATGGTTTATTTAGATTTCCAGAAAGCTTTTGACAAAGTCCCGCACAAAAGATTAATTCTCAAACTGAACGCAGTTGGGATTCAAGGAAACACATGTACATGGATTAGGGAGTGGTTAACATGTAGAAAACAGAAAGTACTGATTAGAGGAAAAACCTCAGAATGGAGTGTGGTAACCAGCGGTGTACCACAGGGATCAGTATTAGGTCCTCTGCTATTCCTAATCTACATTAATGATTTAGATTCTGGTATAGTAAGCAAACTTGTTAAATTTGCAGACGACACAAAAGTAGGAGGAGTGGCAAACACTGTTGCAGCAGCAAAGGTCATTCAAAATGATCTAGACAAGATTCAGAACTGGGCAGATACATGGCAAATGACATTTAATAGAGAAAAGTGTAAGGTACTGCATGCAGGAAATAGAAATGTACATTATAAATATCATATGGGAGATATTGAAATTGGAGAAGGAATCTATGAAAAAGACCTAGGAGTTTTTGTTGACTCAGAAATGTCTTCATCTAGGCAATGTGGGGAAGCTATAAAAAAGGCTAACAAGATACTCGGATACATTGTGAAAAGTGTTGAATTTAAATCAAGGGAAGTAATGTTAAAACTGTACAATGCACTTGTAAGACCTCATCTTGAATATTGTGTGCAGTTCTGGTCACCTCGCTATAAAAAAGATATTGCTGCTCTAGAAAGAGTGCAAAGAAGAGCGACCAGAATTATTCCGGGCTTAAAAGGCATGTCATATGCAGACAGGCTAAAAGAATTGAATCTGTTCAGTCTTGAACAAAGAAGACTACGTGGCGACCTAATTCAAGCATTCAAAATTCTAAAAGGTATTGACAGTGTCGACGCAAGGGACTTTTTCAGCCTGAAAAAAGAAACAAGGACCAGGGGTCACAAATGGAGTTTAGAAAAAGGGGCATTCAGAACAGAAAATAGGAGACACTTTTTTACACAGACAATTGTGAGGGTCTGGAATCAACTCCCCAGTAATGTTGTTGAAGCTGACACCCTGGGATCCTTCAAGAAGCTGCTTGATGAGATTTTGGGATCAATAAGCTACTAACAACCAAACGAGCAAGATGGGCCGAATGGCCTCCTCTCGTTTGTAAACTTTCTTATGTTCTTATGTTCTTATGTTCTTATGTTCTATTTCTATTATTTCTTTATTTATTTGTGCTTCTTGTAAGTGCTTGTTTTGTCTTGCCTCAAAAGTTGATTTAGTTTCTATGACATTTTTCATACTTCGCTTCAGTCAATTGCACTTGGCTATTAAATACTTCAGTTTGCAAACTGTGTCTTGAGCTCCAGGTAAATATACTAACTGTCATGCACTTCATTGTCAGTTTGTTCGTGTATTATTTTGTGTCTGTGTTGCTGATGATTTGTTTGTTACTTTGATTACTTCCACTGATTCACAGATGAATGCTGTGTGAAATACAAGTTCCATATTATGTTTTCATTTACAGGGGATTTGGAACAGTGTCTGTTTTGCACCATGGGCACCTTACCTAACGGCTATTCAAATAACACTTCATTATACATCCTGGAATTGAATGATGTCACCTATAAGTACCGAACCAGCTCTGCATAAATCACAAATCTTGTTTGTTTGTTTTTTGTTTTTTAATTAAAAAAATAGGTTTTAGAGAGCTTACTCCTGTCTTATTTTAAATCCATATGGAACACTGTAGCTTTGAATGGCAGTCTAACATTTATACTTTATACATCACTAATTAATCCATCAAAACGACGTAAACATCTGAGCCTTGCCTTGTGATTTTTTATCAAATCCGTTTTTAATTAACTAAATCCACTTTGATATTCATGTTCTTGGCTGCTGTTTGTTTCTTTGCCTTCAGCAGTATGAATGGTGTTATATCAATGTTATTTCACAATTCCAATGATACTCAATTCTTGGTTAATATTATGAGCTGACTCCTGCTATGTATTATCAGTAAGGAAAATACTATATCTCTAAGCAGTAGGAGCTGTTATTAATAACTAAAATCTAAAGAAATGTATTCATTGCCTTTCAAGTCATGGATAAATTATTGACTATCTAATCAGAAGTATTTTCTTACTAGGTAAAGTCTATGTGTGCGTGTTTCTTTAATCTTACTCAAAAATGGGAAAAGGAGCCAAGATTACTCTTTATTCCACATTACTTTAGTAAATTTAGGCTATAGAAGTAGTAATAAAAGGGAATATTATTCTGTTATTAATTTTTGTATGTATGTATTCAGAAAGCCCTTGTTTCAAAGATCAAAGGGAATGTTTGAGTGTTGCTCATGCAAGATATACGTCATTATCGTTTCACAATTACCTTGACAAGATAATGGACCCATTATTAAGTACCATATTAAAAAAAAGGGGGTTTTCAGAGTTAACAGAAAGATTTTTCATTGTTTTTAATTGCCACAATTTACCTTGCTTCCTATCTTTGTCGTTCTTGTCTTTGCTTTGCCATGCTTCAACTTGAAATGACACACCTGTGTCACACATGTATGATTCACACATGAAATGAAAGGTTTATTGAAGAACCATGACATTCCAGTTTTAGTGCAGGTTGATCTGCCACCGCCACCATGGCTGTGTGACGGTTATTGTGAGTGCCACAATGACGTGGCCACCGTGCAGCGAGACGTCCCTTTTTGTGCATATCCTTATGAAACTCAAAGCCAGTAAAAGCACAGTATAAGCAGTGTGGTAGGGCAGAAACGCTCTGCTTGTGATTAATGTGTTGGTGTGGGTTGATTTAAAAAGAAAGGGATTACCCTGGGGGTGTGGTTAAAATGATTTGTTGTACTTGTTTGGTTTGTGTGTTGGTGATGGTTGGCGCAGGTGGGGTTAATCCCTGCCAAACACATGTGAGAATGTGGCTGGAGCCTTTATTGAATAATTGAAGTAATTAGGCTCCAGCCACATAGGATATAAGGGGAGCAAAACCCTTTGCTTGGTGTGGGTGTTTGGAAGGAGAAAGAACAAGAGAGAAAGATTTAAATGAAAAAAAATACAATTGCTACTCGTGCTGGGAGGACCAGCATGGCACTTGTTTTTGTGTGCGAGATTTGTTTTTTGTTTAACTTTTTTTTTATTTTGGCTCTGTGAGCTGTGTTTTTTTATAAATCCTTTTGCTTTATTTCAATAGAAACATGCACCAGTGCTTTCAACCTGCAAGTACCTGCCTCTGTGTCAGCTTCCTGGTCTGGGTATGTCACCATTCAGCCGCCCTGCCACACACGGGGAAAAGCAATTTACTGCAGTAATGTTAACATATATAATTAACAACCAATAACCCATCTGCCTTCTTGTTTGATAAAACAGTTTTCTAAAGAAACGTGTCCGATTGAGGTGATAAGGCTCATTTTCATCTTTTCAAAATCAAATGATTACCTGTCACATCTTGTTCATATTTCAGCCACCCTACTGCGATGACATTTTAATGCAGCCTGCTTGTGCCAATACCATGGACTGGCTATGTGCCCTCCTTGTGAGTGAAATATTGAAAATCCTTGCATTTTGATTATCTTAATCTATCGGAGTGGGTCCTCGGCTTTTGAACAGAATACCTTTCGATCTTAACTCCCTTTCCATTGTAGGAAAGAACAAAATGTCTTACAAAGAAATCAAGACAAACTTTTATTTTTTCTGTATCTATGTTTTTATTAAATTAATGTTAATCTATTTTTATGGTGTTGATTTATAATATGGTATTAACTGAATAATGCTTTGCTATTATTAGGACTGAAGTCATTATATTTTGTATCTTGCTCTGTACTATTATTCTTGATATGCATTGTTTGTATACAACTATAAGTCACCCTGGGTATGGTGATATGAAATAAAAATAATAATAATAATAATAATAATAATAATAATAATAATAATAATAATAATATTTCTAGGTATGTTATATAAACAATAGGAATGTGCCCAATACCAATTATGAATGGGTAGCCGCGATGACAATTGGTGCCTCAATTCTGTATAAAATCCCATTTACTGCATCTTATTTGTTGTGTTCCAAGTGGTTGGTGAAGGATATTGAACTCCATTATATAAGCAGAACCAGTAGTAAATTTAATATAGAGCTATATAGAATTCAGATCTGGTTTTGTAGATATATTATTCCTCTTATTAACACTCATGATTTGAAAATGAAGAAGGTACTCTTTCTTTTAAAGTATTCTATTATAAACCCATGTACTTCAGAGCTGTGGAGCCTTTCAATTATGAATATGCAGGTACGGCAATTATTTTGAATGCCGTTTCGTAGGCAATACAACTTTGGTTGTGTTCATTAAATTCCTTTGATGTTGCAAAATTGACAAGCATCAAAGCTAAGAAAAGAGCCAACATTTTAAAAGCACAGCCCTGAAGAGAATATGTTGTAGGAAAAGTGTGTTTTCTTTTAGTTCGATGTCGATGCATATAAAGTAGGAATGGATAAAAGCTGAGCCAGGCTCAAGTTTTTCATGAAGTGGAGCAGGAAACTCAGATGCTAAAAAACCAAAAAACAAAGGTAACAAAGACGGAACATTTGAGCGACACGTCCACTAATATGCATGCCCCAATATCTGTTTAATTTATTATAAGTCATCATTAGTGTGTGTGTGTGTGTGTGTGTGTGTGTGTGTGTATATATATATATATATATATATATATATATATATATATATATATATATATATATATATATATATATATATATGTGTGTGTGTGTGTGTGTGTGTGTGTGTGTGTACTCAGTAGCTACTGGTATAAGGTACAGCATTACACACACACAAATTGCTCTCTGCAACTATGCTGCTGATTATCAGTTCCCTTTTGATTAAAATCAGAGAACATGTTGATGCATGAGAAAGGATGATACAGTGCACACTGGATACACTTTGATGCTTAGAAGACAAGTCGTGCTTCTTTTTTTTTTTTTTTTTTTTTTGGTCACAATTCTTACAGCCCGTAGCAGTCAGTACCATTCCATTGAATCTCGTCCATTTCATCTCAGATCAGGCATATAATATTTTGCTTCAGAGCGTTCTGGTATAGATCTACAAAAATACATGTATTTCAGCTAATGTGCTGATGAGCAGGATGTGCGTCCCATGAAAAGCTTTAACTACCCTGTCATACTTCCCACACCTTGAGTGCACAAGGCATTGATCTAGCAGTGAAGCAGGGTGTGTTGTTCAGCTGCCACTTGGTTCCTCCTCGCCAGTGGAGGTTTGCTTTGATGGTTTGGCCAGCCAGCTGCTCCCTTTTCAAGCACATCTGATCAGTGTGGTGTTTGCTCAATGTGATGCTGTTCTGGCAGCTTCCTCCTACAAAATAACACAAAACAAACAAAAGGGTGCAAGGGCCAAAACAAAATGTTCAAACAAAAACACAATTTGTAGGCTTGGCATTCGCTTTCACAGCAACAACACGGATTCAAAACTCACCAACTCACCACCAAACACAGGATTTCTGCCTGCCTTTATCCAGGTGGGTACTTCCCAATTAGCACCAATCTGCACTAACTGGAGAGTGGCCAGTTAACCCTGTCCCTGCCACAAAGACTCTTTTGATTTATATATCCACTATGAATACCCATCCTACAATACACAACCAGTCTGTCTCCTTAACATACAGGAAGAAACAGACTGGGTACCATCTTCCTTCATATCAAGGGTTAAATGTTTTTATTATAGTTCCTTCTATTATTATTTTAAATGGTTTCTGATAAATTGAAGAAAGCTGACCAGAGATGTATCCTTATCCTTCATCATTGCCATGCTCTGTGTTCTGCGTTTGTAAAAAGATTCATCCTGGGTGCTTGAACTTCAGCATGACTTTCACTGGAATGAATGTGAAAGGTTATTGCTGTCACTTATTAACTGTCAATATATAGGTCATGTCTTGTTTTTACAAAATTGCATTTTCTTCTTTGAAAAGCACATACACAATAAGTATTTCACAGTCTCCTGGGTTCAATAACAAGTTTCAAATTGGTAGCTTTACTTATTGTATATGACAGATACACACTTACTGTACCATGGGCGCACATTTCAAAGGAAAATACTCAATACTCTGACTCAGTGTTCTCTGTTATTGGTTATGGTGTGGACACCAAGGCTGTTAAGATAGTGTACAGTATTTAAAACACATGTAATGTGCTATTGATTCCTTTTTACATTCTGATTTAGAGAAATATATACAATGCTTCGTATGAGATGTTTAGTCAGTAGGGTTAATCAATAAAGAACCATTATTACAATGCTTTTATAGCAGTGGTGTGTAAGGACTCATCAGGGACTTCAGACTCATTAATTACATTCAATAGAGAGCCTTGTTTTGCTTCTTTGTTCAATATTTTTAAGGGGGGGCATAAAGGTAGATATTTCAGTGTAATTACAGTCATTGCAGCCTTTGTTTCAAAGCAGTGCAATCATTTTTTTTTACTGGCAGATATCTGCCTTGTTCACCTTGTCAATGGAGAGTTTAATGTTCCAATCACATGCAAAGATCTAGCTATCATTTTTTTTTAAATGTGGAGATAAACTACTAGGGTCCTTCTTCATTCTGCATGTGTTTGTCAAACAATCCACCAAGGCCTTTTGTTAGGCGTCTTTCTCAAGTCACCACACATTAATTAAAACATCCCTCACAGCCTAGCATTGTGATTATCCATCAAGAACTCAAAAGGAGCAGTACTTAGTCTAGATGGTTTACAGAACCTGCCCTCCACCCCGTCCACCCCTTCACTGGCTGATCCCTTGCAAACTTGAGTAAAATCAATAAGATCAAATTGCCATCTTTGTTGGGCATCAAACTCCTTATTGGCTTTTTGATTGGAGTAGGGCTGTGGATTAAAAACACAGCAGGCAATTTAGTCCACTGGTTATTGAAAAAAAAAAGAAAAAAAGTAGCTGAATACCTACAGTTAATTCATTGTATGGCTACATGCCTTTTTACACCTTTATTATTTTTTTCTACATTTCACATTTGTGAGATGTGTCTCTTTTAAAAGCCCTGCAATGGCGTTCTCTCTGCATTGACAGGACACAAAGCAGAGCACTATGATGATAAGGCTGTTTCAACCCCCATATGGAACATGACTCATTGACTCTAAAGATCCACCCGGGGTTTGATGAGAGGACGATGGGCATGAAAAGAAGCGTAATGAACTCTTTGTGCAGGCTGAATGGGAATACAGGGTTTCTATCTACTGTCTTGAGACCCTTGCAAGGACACATAGGAACAACAATTACTCTGCAAGTCAGTAGCACAGACGAACATTTGGTGAGTTTGCTCTGAAATTCTTGAATACAAATGTGAAAAAGAATACAGAGCAGGGGATTTGCCCTTATTTAGACATTCTGTATCTTCATGGTTCAGAAGAGAGTGTTACACACAAGTCTCTTAAGACTAATTATATTTGGTGTGGCAAGACACAACTTCATGTTATAATGATGTCAACCTGTGATAGGATAATGCTGCGGCCCAAGATGAGACAGAAGCTGCAGTTCAAGCTTTAAAGCACACATTTATTACACAAACAGAAACCAAATACACAGGACGCAAGTGCCAAAATAAAAGGGTTAACAAAAACACTAATCAGCTGGCTGGACATTCACCTTCTCTACCGTAAACAAAACAGCACACAGCACACAACATACAGCACACACAGCACTCAGCACACAACACACAGCACACAACACTCAACACTCAGCACACAACACAAAGCACACAACACTCAGCACTCAGCACACAACACAAAGCACACAGCACAGCACAAAGCACACAGCACCCAGCACACAGCACCCCCAAACTGCTCCAACAAACAAATGATTTCTGGCTCTTTTTATACATGTGGCCACTCCCCAGTAATTTGACCAAAAGTTGTTCTTGGATTCTCATATCTGTACAGCTCAAAAAACATCTCTTTTCATCCAAAGAAAATTGGCACATTTTGGTGCCCGACCTTTGTAAATCAACAAACCCAGTCACTCGGGATTAAGGGTACCATATGGCTCTCGAGAGTTCAGGATTTGTAACTCCTACCCTCTCATCCTAATACATTCCACTACCTTTTACCTTGGAAAACAATAATCCCGAAGGCATATGGCCAGCAACTTAAAATTCAGCTGCAATTAAATGTGAATATTACCCTGATGTGATGCCAGTGGGAATACCAGGTGTATACCACATGCCAGTAACTTGAAACACTCCCTAATCATAATATATGATAAAGCAATGTGAAAAAACACAGTTAACCATGGTAAAGAATGTTAAACACATGAAATAAGCACAACAAATGCAAAACCTGCAGCATCACTGTAGATTCTCTTTGGGCTGTGTTTTAAGTTTATTACAGTAAAGTGGCTGTCTAAGGGGTTTACACTGAATTTGTTCTGATTAGAATGGATGCATGCTACTGTGGGAAATCTGCTAAATTTGCAGACAGCTAGACAGAGACGTACCTGCCACATGTATAAGCAAACCCTCAAGAGGGTTTTTCTTACTCTCCCCTGAGGTACCGAATGTAATGGGATCCTAAACCGAAGTATTGCCAGTAATCACGTAGTTTTGAAATTGCTAAATTCTAAGCCTGGTATTGAGGAAACCGCAGCAGCTCAGTGTGCTTCAGTCATGCTTTAACAATGACACCCCGAGCCTTCCAGTCCTCTGCAATACTAATTACGTTACGCAAGGGGGAATCTAATAGCATTAATAGAACATAATGAGTTTTGCTCTGTTTTTTATTATTAGATTTGATCGATAATCATAGACTTATCACCCACCATGCAATTTTTAAACATCTATTTTTTTTTTTCTAAGTGAGAAAAATGAGAAATCATGCATGACATAAGTAATTTCGAACCAGCACATGTGTTTTTACAATTCACAGCGGCAATTAATTCACTTGGATATACCTGCTGCTGCCATAGCGGAGGAACAAGAGAAGGATCACACTTTAATACAGGAATCCATCTACTGTATACACATCTTTAAATGTTTTATTAAGGGCTTTGATTTTATTAACAAGGAATAATTACACATTACTGGTATAAAACTGTGTGTCATCTAATAAATTATATTTGCCTTAGTAACACATACTTTTAATTTAACACTATTGATACAACATTTTCTTTTGAATCATCATCATCATCATAATAATAATAATAATAATAATAATAATAATAATAATAATAATAATAATAATAACAATAAAGTTTATAACATTATTTAAAATCCATTCATACATGCATTGTTAATTGTCTATAACGTTCCAATAAACTAAAGTGTAGGACTACCATTATGTTCAGGGACACTGTAGCCAACATCAGCATTAATGGTCACCAATGCTCTTCCCTCTTTGTGATAATATTACAGTGACATGACCCCAAGGCATTTCCACACAGACTCTTCTCTAGGTAGCTGGAATTGATTTTGTGTGACCGTGTGATTTTGCAGCACTTTTCTGTCTCTAACCCAATCTCAGCCCATCCCCGAGACAAAGATAATGCTACAGTGCTCAGCTGCATGGCTCTTTATGAAGTTTCTTTTTTCATGAACATCAGTGCAAGGTGACCAGCTGGCTCGGTAATCACATAGCCCGCTGGGACGAGTTGCATCAGATAAATAACACAATAGTATCAGTTAAAAGTAGAACCATGACTAAGATTACATGTATATTTATTGAGTAGGTTCCATGAATTATTGAAGTGTAAATGTTTCTGATCCCACATTGATTGATATTGTTTAGTTTTAGAGTGATGTTCTTGTTTTTAGTGATGTGAAATTACTGCTGTCTGTTTCTGGTCATCTTGCCTGGACACTTGTAACAGAGGCCTCAGTCTCAACAGGTTTATTTCTGTTAAAGAATGAATAAATACATAAATAAAATAGTTTTGAATTCATCCATAACCACAGACACCCAATAATAAATTCTTATGTAATAACTATAAGAAACGTGACAGCTGAAGTCTCCTTCCAGCTAACAAGAAATAAAAGATGAAAGCATTAGTGAACACTTCAAATAAACATGCTGCTTTTATAATTTACAGCACAGCACTAAATGCAACACTGCAGTAATCAGATGTGCCATTAAGAGTGACTGGGAAAACACAATTAATTGAAAGGAAGGGACACAGAAAATATATTTGTAGACTTTAATGAAATAAAATGTCCTTAAAAGGGCAGTAACAGCACCAAAGTGCTACAGGCTATGCTTCCTATTAGCCTAATTGATACGGTTGGACTAAAATTGAATTTCAAAATGGAACTGATGCTATCAGTCTTTGAGTGAAAATCCATTCCTATTTTTATCAAGCGTTCTGTAGAAGCAAGAACTAGAACATAAGATGTTATTAAAACAAATTCTAGTCATGTAGTTCAGGGTCAGTGCTTTCCAATTAGTTCAAGCATGAATCCGGTAATAATCTACAAAGGTAAAGTTTTTCTTACTTATGAATATGTTGGATAGACCGTCTTACCGGATTCATTTGTGAAGCTCACCTTCATATAACTTCATATGAGCTTATTATTTCCACACAACACTATTATTGAGCAGGAAAGCAAGTTTGAAAAGACTTTTCCTTATAGGGTGATACTGTATGGGACCTAATATTCATCAGCCTTGATTGTCCTCTCTACTGTTACAACAAAAGATCTTGCAGCAGGTCGGTAGAACTTGAGGGCCAGTCACTGTATAAAACAGATCTTGTGTCACTTTTCCTAACAGGCTGACATGAGTATTGTTCTGTGTTGCCTGCCATGCTCTCTACGTGTCTTGTCAGTCAGCAGTAGGTTTTGGTTCATATTATATCTCAGTAAGCAAATCGAAGCATACGCTTACTGAGAGTCTCCTGGAAAGGGTCATACAGTGATCAGGCATTGATTGGAAGACAATGAGATGACAGAGGTGTGCCCCTTCAGATAGGCAACACTGCTGTTAACTGTTACCTAATTAAATCTTATACAGGGCACCACTGAACTGTTTGAATCAGACATGGAGGACATTTTCTCTATTATATGAAAGCATGTGGTAATTTAATGAAGACAGCACAACATTCTGCACGTATTATCCACCCTGAATAGTAAAGAACGTGTGGGCTTGTTTGTTTGTGAGGGTGTGAGAGTTTGTGTGGGCGTGTGTTTGTGTGTGAGTGTTTGTGTGGGCGTGTGTTTGTTTTAAAGCCTGATTCAAATCGACTAAAGTACTGTACTGTAGGAGTTGGTATTGGTAAAATCCATTAGCAAAAAAAACAAAAAAACCCCATCAAGAATAAAAAATGAAAGAGCCAGTAACAGTGGATAGAGAAAGTGATTTCCAGACTGTATTCCTTCTCATTGTTCAAATATTAGAAAGATGGTACATGCTACATTTGTGCTGAGAGATTAACATCATGACAACAGAACAACTAGGACGCAATAAATCAGACCATCACACAACAGCTTGCGTCAACCTAACATTGTCCGAGGCAGAAAGGATGAATTCTCATAAATAAGAGTACACAGAAGCCAATGAACTGAAGAAGATATCAAGAAAGTACTGACATCTTGTTTTCAGTCCATCGTGCATCTGGGGAATCAATTAGCGCTCGCTGACTTGAGCAGATGGAACTCCAGAGAGTGCCTGTAACAAATGCTGGAAAATTCAAGTCTTCTGATTTTACCATCTGTTTAGATTTCAATAAATATGTAAAATGTACTGTATCAACGTTGGTTATTTAATTTCACTATGGCAGGAGTAAGGAATGGGGTACAAGGTAGCCCCTATTTCGCTTCTTCTTTCTTGAGACGATAGCCAGTACTCCCACAAGGACTAGGGAGATGAGAAGAAGAATAATGCCTCCAACCAGAGCGATGGTCAACGCAAGCTCTGCTTCGTCATTTGACAGGCTCATCCCAAACAGTGAGATCTTCCCCTGTCCTGGGTCTGCAACTGAAGGGGGAATGCATGTGGGTTACAGGTCGTCTCATACATTATATATAAAAAAAAAGACATTAATTCAATTTTAGCCCTTTATTAAAAGTGTAAACCAAGGTTTTAAAATCAGATGTCTCAGCTCTTGTCAGCTCTAGCAATATTATCACTGGTCGCCCCTTCTCTTCTTCTTTGCTTGTATTTTATGCTTTTAATTTGCAATTTGCAGATATTTCAAAGACACCATCATAGATTATAGTCCAGTTGTTGTTGCTGCTGCTTCCTGGTATGAAACCACTTCCTGTTCTATAGCTGAGGATTACAGCTTGAATTCAGACCTATCCCACAGGAAGTGACACTGTACTAAGTTTAAAGAGATTTACTTTTTCTTTGTTGTGCTTGTAAAGCTCATCAAGCCAAGGTCAGGATCGGTGATAATGCTGCTGATGTTAAAGTAAATGGATTTTAAAACTTTGGAAAGCACTCCTTTAAGAGATCTTGAACCAGTTCCTGTGCCCAACCATTTTAGAAATTCTTCTGTTTTCTGAGCGGGTGTTAACATTATTTTCTTTGAGAATCAAAGTTGTTTTCGCACTCGATTGTAGAATAAAATCAAATAGAATTACCTGGAATGCCGAATGTCTCAATCACAAACTCTGGAATAAAATAAACGTGAACTTTAGGTTTATTTGGTGCATTTAAAGGGAACGAGTTTTTAACTAAATGCCCATCAATCCCACAACTGAAACCTTTCATAGTGTCTGAAGTATCACATAGATCACATAATCAGTGCCATCTACTTTAAATTTCAGAACAATATTAAGCTCTTCATTTGTTTTATTTAAAACCATAAACAACTGTCTCCTCAGGAGACTACATGTTGCAATAGTGGAGATTTACATCCCAATAGGGTTCTTTTTGTAACTCCTTCACAATTAGATCATTCTTTAGAAAAGGTGGCACGTTTGAATTAATAATTTTTCTCGCTGGCACCGCTAATGGCAAAACAGCAATAAAAGAGTAACCCAGAATAATTCCATTCTCTGCTATTTTATGTGCTAGATCAGTCTTACTTCTAGACACAAACGATCCATTCATTCTAGATGCCGCCTTTATATTTTCATACCCATCTACTTTCCCAATTGATAACATGTCGGAACAAAGCCTTCTGGAACTATTTTGACTCCATGCTTACGAGTCAATCTTTCAAGGGGAAAAAAAAACCCTGAGCCGGCCATAGTGGCCGCAAAAGTTTGCAAACGTTTTCTAAATTACTTAACAAACAAAGATATAACTATTTATATAGACAATAAGAACCACATATAAAAAAGAAGGCTGCAGATCCTCTCCACCTCACTCACTCCCCTCTCCCACCATCACTACACAGAACAGGCAGAACAGGTAGAAAGAATGATAGATAGATAGATAGATAGATAGATAGATAGATAGATAGATAGATAGATAGATAGATAGATAGATAGAGTATTTTCAAGATATTGTATTTTCCTCCCATTTAATTCAAGTTTTGGTGTTATTGAATATGCTGCACTATGTAACTATAGTTTAGGTACAGAAGTCTCCCAGGGTTCCTTACCTCTCTTGGGGTGCACGGTGTACGTGGTCTCCATGCCTGCGTGGATGTGATCGGTGACATGGCAGTGAAGCAGCCAGGTGCCCGGGTTGTTGACGGCCATCTCGATCGTCTGGAAGGTGGCCGGGAACAAGTCGAACACATCTGCCCGGTGGGGTGTCCCGTCCTGAAGTGTTTGAGGATAATAACACGACATGAGAAACAAGCAGCACTGGGAAGCATCCTAGTCTTTGCTGCTGACACAACACGTAGCATTGCACAGCCCTACAGGTACAGAATACACTACAGATACAATAGAGGCAGAGTGATGTTGTGTATACCTTTTTGATGTCCTGAGATTCTTACATGCAACGCTATGGTTTGTTTCAAATAGCTGTTAAATGTTAAAAACATGCAACACAGTGTTGCCAGTATTCAATTATTTTGGATGCATAGCTGCCTTTATCCACAGTGCTGGTGCAGCTTCAGATACATATACACTTTGAGTCATGCAGACACAAATCATTATGAAAATGGACAGGCTCTGTAAGCCCTGGTCCCCATGAGGCTGCGTATGCGATGCTCACACAATACAGATACATGACACTTCTATAATTGCTCTTGGCTGATCCTCCCTGAAACTCAGAAAAACAACTATGAGAATCTGCCCTTTAAGCCAGAACAGCCATAAATAAAAAGTCACTCACCATATATGTAAAGCTCTCAGCATGAAAGTGGACTGTATGAATGTCAATCTCTTGTCCCATTCCTAGGAGATACCAGTCTACTCGTTCTCCTTCATACATTGCAAGTCCGTGTAAATTACCGTAAATCTTCCCATTTATTGCTGAAAGACAAACATTTTACCTGAACGGATTGCTAACATGTTCTATTTTTATTACAGAATGATTGCACTATTAATACAACAGAGAGTTGTGCTGTTCTAACGCAGTGACATGTTATCAGCAGTGCCTGATCCAATCAGCCAAAGTTAAGAAAAAAAATGGTAGAATAATTGAAGAGTTTGCAGGCAATCAGGCACTGCTGAAAAACTTCAAAGTCTGTCTGAACTGACTTTAATCTAAATCACAGCAACATACAATATACTCATAAGCAATATTAATACCACAAGCATTGGTCTCAAAGTATGGCATGCATTCTGTTAAAAGTCCAATGTATCAAAGCCACTTGTGTAAATGGAGTGACAGAAATATTGTGTGTCGTAGCAGTACAGGTGTCCCTATTCCAGCTGTGTTTGTTCACTCATGTAGCACAGTAATAACTCCTTTGTGTGCTCTGTATATTGGAGATGTCTCACACACATGGTTTATTTTTTGAGAGGACTTATTTACATCCAAATGAAACATGTCGTACCCAGACAGTCCGTGCACCCTGGTTGAAAATTGTCATTTCAATCAAGCACTGTAATCAATTCACATTAGCATCTAGACTCAAAACAACACCTGCCTGCTGTTTCTACTATTGCACCCTGTAACAATTATTTTTTTTTTTTTTTGTTCCTGGGTAGTAAGTGTTATTTCCTAATTGCTTATGCCTCAAAAGTATAGAAAATGGCTATTATTCCCCACAAACTTTGTTTGTGTGACCAGGACAGGTAAATTTCAAAATATCACTATTTCCAATGGGAAAACGGGCAAATGTGTGTCTTTTCGTTCACATAAAGTCAGAAAAAAACAACATATGAATCCAAATTAACATGTATTTATACTAAAGTAATACAAAAATGACTACAAAAGATTTACTGTATTTACAGTATAATCGTAAATCTCGAAAAATTACTCACTTCTAAATCTTTTGTAGTCATTTTTGTATTACTTTAGTATAAATACATGTTAATTTGGATTCATATGTTGTTTTTTTCTGACTTTATGTGAACGAAAAGACACACATTTGCCCGTTTTCCCATTGGAAATAGTGATATTTTGAAATGTACCTGTCCTGGTCACAAAAGCAAAGTTTGTGGGGAATAATAGCCATTTTCTATACTTTTGAGGCATAAGCAATTAGGAAATAACACTTACTACCCAGGAACAAAAATTGTGTTACATAGTGTTATATTATTATTATTATTATTATTATTATTATTATTATTATTATTATTATTATTATTACATGTCTATGTGAGAGGAGGTGCATCAACTTACCATGCATTTTATTGCTTTCACGAAACCTTTCATTTTGCTGACTGATTTCACTGATTTCTTTTTTGTTGTACATTTTTATATTTTTCTCAAGGTACCATGACTGATTCTCATCAAAAATTAAAAAGAGGAGGCTGAATTCTCTGTCAACGTCTTTCCTGGTTCCCTCTGCATTAAGGGTACCTTTCCGACATGTGATTAAAGGGCCAATCAAGCCGCTGTGCAAATCCTAACGAAAGATGAAGAAGATGAAGTTAAAACTCTGGTCTGGTCAACAGTATAGTGGATCAACCCAGTACATCACCAACTGCTCAACTTGAGTACTGTGTAAACATCATATTAAAGTGTTTTTACCCAACACATATTGAGTACATCCTGCCATTGAAAAAAAAACTAAAGCATATACTATTTTACAAAGTACATGCATCTTGTGCACAGGTCATACTTTATATAGAAGGTTTGCAGTATACTTGGGTGCTAGTTTTCTATATTACATATTGTGGTGTTTTTGATATAGCTGCATGCATGAGGTGTGTTTTTACATAAGATGCATGTTATAACAAGAGTGTTATACAAAGTAAGTGTTATGCAAGGTAGCCCAAGACAGCTCAGTAATGTGTGTTTAAGACAGGGTGTATGCTATACACAAAATGCATACTGTATTGCAAATATATAGGCTAGTTCTCGTAAGGATTTAAGCAAATCTTATTCTTAAGCTGTTGCCAGATGCACAGTGGTATTTTTTTATTTTTTTACTTACTTATTATCTGTATGCATGCACTTACAGTTGCCAAGGTTACAGCATGGCTCGTCCAAAAATATTTTTAATTCAGAAGGAATTAATTATTTCTACACGCAGCTTGGGCCAGGGCCATCTGATTGCAAGGCTTTATTATAAAATACTAAACACCCCTGATGGTTCATGCATTAGCCTTTCATTTTAAAGACTTGTGATCTGATTTGAAGTGTTTGTAATGCACAACATCAACATCTTTAGAACCACAAGAAGGAGGAATGTGTTTGTAAGCCCCACAGGTGAGGTGAACTGCAGTATAAGAGACCAGGTGAACTGTAGTATCAGAGACCAGGTTAACTGCAGTATCAGAGGCCAGGTGAACTGCAGTATCAGAGACCAGGTGAACTGCAGTATCAGAGGCCAGGTGAACTGCAGTATAAGAGACCAGGTGAACTGCAGTATCAGAGACCAGGTGAACTGCAGTATCAGAGGCCAGGTGAACTGCAGTATCAGAGACCAGGTGAACTGCAGTATCAGAGACCAGGTGAACTGCAGTATCAGAGACCAGGTGAACTGCAGTATAAGAGACCAGGTGAACTGCAGTATAAGAGACCAGGTGAACTGCAGTATCAGAGACCAGGTGAACTGCAGTATCAGAGACCAGGTGAACTGCAGTATCAGAGACCAGGTGAACTGCAGTATCAGAGACCAGGTGAACTGCAGTATAAGAGACCAGGTGAACTGCAGTATCAGAGGCCAGGTGAACTGCAGTATAAGAGACCAGGTGAACTGCAGTATCAGAGACCAGGTGAACTGCAGTATCAGAGGCCAGGTGAACTGCAGTATAAGAGACCAGGTGAACTGCAGTATCAGAGACCAGGTGAACTGCAGTATGCAGAGACCAGGTGAACTGCAGTATCAGAGACCAGGTGAACTGCAGTATAAGAGACCAGGTGAACTGCAGTATCAGAGACCAGGTGAACTGCAGTATCAGAGACCAGGTGAACTGCAGTATCAGAGACCAGGTGAACTGCAGTATAAGAGACCAGGTGAACTGCAGTATCAGAGACCAGGTGAACTGCAGTATAAGAGACCAGGTGAACTGCAGTATCAGAGACCAGGTGAACTGCAGTATCAGAGACCAGGTGAACTGCAGTATCAGAGACCAGGTGAACTGCAGTATAAGAGACCAGGTGAACTGCAGTATCAGAGACCAGGTGAACTGCAGTATCAGAGACCAGGTGAACTGCAGTATAAGAGACCAGGTGAACTGCAGTATCAGAGACCAGGTGAACTGCAGTATAAGAGACCAGGTGAACTGCAGGTGAACTGCAGTATAAGAGACCAGGTGAACTGCAGTATAAGAGACCAGGTGAACTGCAGTATCAGAGGCCAGGTGAACTGCAGTATAAGAGACCAGGTGAACTGCAGTATCAGAGACCAGGTGAACTGCAGTATCAGAGACCAGGTGAACTGCAGTATAAGAGACCAGGTGAACTGCAGTATCAGAGACCAGGTGAACTGCAGTATCAGAGACCAGGTGAACTGCAGTATAAGAGACCAGGTGAACTGCAGTATCAGAGACCAGGTGAACTGCAGTATCAGAGACCAGGTGAACTGCAGTAGAAGAGACCAGGTGAACTGCAGTATCAAGGACCAGGTGAACTGCAGTATAAGAGACCAGGTGAACTGAAGTATCAGAGACCAGGTGAACTGCAGTATCAGAGACCAGGTGAACTGCAGTATCAGAGAGCAGGTGAACTGCAGTATAAGAGACCAGGTGAACTGCAGTATCAGAGGCCAGATGAACTGCAGTAGAAGAGACCAGGTGAAATGCAGTATCAAGGACCAGGTGAACTGCAGTATCAAGGACCAGGTGAACTGCAGTATCAAGGACCAGGTGAACTGCAGTATCAGAGGCCAGGTGAACTGCAGTATCAGAGGTCAGGTCATTTAAACATGTCCTCTAAATCTACAGAAAAGTTAGATCTTCCCGTATACAAGGTTCCCATAGTAAAAACATAGCAAAGTGTGATACAACTTAGGGAAGCATTGTAAAAAAAAATATGGGGTATGGTAAAGCACATCAATACGCATGGCAAATCAGGGCAATCTATGGAAAATGCATAGCATACTCATAGGGATACTATACTCAAAGTATGGTAAAACTGCAAAAATAAAGTGCAAAAATATGGTAAACTTTTATAAGGGTTAGCCAGCTGAACTTTATAGACTTTGCCGTGCATCTGGTCCTATAGGTTCAAAACCTGCAATAAGCAGTTGTACTGATATTTCCAAGGATGTTTTCAGACCGTTCAGCTCAAGTGTGGAAAGGTGTTTTTGTTGAACTGTGTTTTTTTGTAAGGCAAACTTAAAAGTTTAATTTAAAAAGTTTATCACTTTGCTGTACTTCTTATGTTAAGGTTTTTGTACAACTACAGCCGAATGGAAAAATCCAATAAACAAGCAATTACCTTTACTGGGTCTACCATAGAGTAATAGGCCCATGCATTACAAGCAGAGTCCGCCGGGCCGGGTCCAGACCTCTCTGGGATATTCCATCTGTATGTAATAATCTCCCCTGTGCAGAGTGACAACAGACTAAACAGTTACCAATTCAAACTCTGTACGGATTAAACAAGCATGCATGCAATATTATTGGGTTATTAATGAAATTCATCCAAAAATCTCAACAACATAGAGAATAGACTTTGCAAACACGCTAATGGACTCAGTGTTCATGGAGAAGAATTTGTTTGTGTTAGAACTGCCTTCTGTTATGAGAACAACTTTGTCTTCAGTTAATGTTCTTAATTGCTCCATGTAAAAATTAACTGGGAGCATAAACCAACTGAGTGGATCTGAAGTGCAAATAAGAAGTGTGTTATCACTGTGCCCGTGTACAACTCAGATTGAATTGAATATCAACTAGCGTGCTACTTTCTTCCTGTGAAGTTCCAGACAGTGGTACACACTCCTGCATTAAATCAATGGGGTTTTCCAACTCCTGCTGTGCTTTGTCAGCTTTTGAAACGTGTCTGTGATGTCACCCTTTGACCTTTTGGTTGATTAGCTGTGTGGCTTCGAAGAGAAGGGGAGTGAAGGGCAGATATATTGTTGATTCATCAACGAAACCGCAGTCAGAACCATTCAACAGAAAAGTGAATACCATTTTATTATGCAACACTCACGTCAACAATTAGTTAATTATAGTATTACACATTTCAACAATTAGTTAATTATAGTATTACACATTTCAACAATTAGAAAAGGGCTTGCAATTTCAGATTAGCATTTCACATTTCATATAGCTTTTGTGTTTATGCTACTTACATGTTGCCTGAATACTTTTGGAAAACCGACCACTGGCAATGATATTTAGGTCTTCATCTGGTTTAGGTTTAGCAAAACGATCAATAACTTTCCATTCCTGCTTCACATTCCTTTGTTTTTTGATTTTCTTTTTTTTCTAATGCCACTTTCATGTTCTACAGCTAACAGTCCTCGCTACTATCTTCACTTACAACAGACATAGACAACAGTGGAATTTCAAACTCACTCTGAGGAACTCATGACAACGTTCCCACAATATGAGAGACAAACTTTTTAACTGTTTGAACTAAGCGTAACAAAAGAGCAAAAATCTAATCCAAATTACCAAATGAACAATCAAGTGAATCACATTATCGAACAAGTAGCATTTAAGAAGAAATGCTTTAAGTGGCATAAACAACTCAAACTGTTGAACTTCATCGGCATTGAAACAGTGAATTATTGTTACGAATTCAGCACTAATCATTGTTTATCCGTTACTGAGACCTACAACCTGAAGTGAAAAGGATGTGTGAGGTGCTGCATTGAAATGCAGAAGGAATGTTCTAACCATTCCTGTTGAGGAGGGAGATGAGCTCTGCTCTGCGTACCTGGCTGAGCAGCAGGGATATCGCCTCTGTTGGTCTCCTGGGCACCATGCGTATGTAGAGAGTACTTGCGGGAGGCTTTATTTTTAAAAACTATCAAAATAATATCTCCAACCTCAGCCCGGATCAAGGGACCTGTAAAAGAAAGATCAAGGGACACACAGGAAGATTGCTGTTAAAGCACAGAGCAGATAGACACACAGGAAGATTGCTGTTAAAGTACAGTGCAGATAGACACACAAGAAGATTGCTGTTAAAGCACAGTGCAGATAGACACACAGGAAGATTGCTGTTAAAGCACAGTGCAGATAGACACACAGGAAGATTGCTGCTAAAGCACAGTGCAGATAGACACACAGGAAGATTGCTGTTAAAGCACAGTGCAGATAGACACACAGGAAGATTGCTGTTAAAGCACAGTGCAGATAGACACACGGGAAGATTGATAGCTGTTAAAGCACAGTGCAGATAGACACACAGGAAGATTGCTGTTAAAGCACAGTGCAGATAGACACACAGGAAGATTGCTGTTAAAGCACAGTGCAGATAGACACACAGGAAGATTGCTGTTAAAGCACAGTGCAGATAGACACACAGGAAGATTGCTGTTAAAGCACAGAGCAGATAGACACACAGGAAGATTGCTGTTAAAGCACAGTGCAGATAGACACACGGGAGGATTGCTGTTAAAGCACAGAGCAGATGGACACACAGGAAGATTGCTGTTAAAGCACAGTGCAGATAGACACACAGATGGGTAGAAATTCAAAGCTCAAATACAGTAGTATAATCAATCAGTTATGCAATGAGATAAGACTAATCTCTTTTTTGATAATTATCTTTGCAGATTGTCCTGTGTCTACTGTGGTATTTTTATTTTTTATATAGTGCTTTTCATAGTGGACCACCATCTCAAAGCTCTTTACAGAGGTAGGCTGTGAACTGTGCATTATATGCGGAGTCACTTACAATAGGACACTGATTTAACATTTCATCCACAAGATGGAGTGCAAGGAGGTTAAGTGACTTGCTCAGGGTCACACAGTGAGTCAGTCAGTGGCAGGGGTGGGATTTGAAACGGTCACCTTCTAGTTACAAACCCTGGACTTTAACCACTGTACCACACTGCCAGCTTCATTTCCAGTAAGTTTACAAGGTAGAGATATACCCAGTATTCCCAGATGCTCCTCGCCAGCTGCTCTCTCTCTGCGTGTTGTAAAGGTCCTGTCTGTATATTCTCTGTACACAACTTTCTGGTACTTTGACCCAATCAGACCCTCCTCTTTGCCAACAAAGACGTGGCCGTAACTGTGGACGGAATTACACAATATCAGAATATGCGATTAAATGATTGTGACCAGAATATTAAAACTGCAAAATCACAATCTTTAACAACAGCTCAACTGAAAAAGGTCAAGATGGCATGCTTTCACTCTAGGCGAAGTCTGTTAAGGTTCGACGACTACAGAAACGTTTTCCGTTCATAAAAGTACTATTTTTTGGATTTATTAGAAAGCTATAAAACAGGCAACTAATAAAACAATAAGCACACTTTTCTTAACACTTTGCTTAACTGCTAGTAATAAAGTTTGTATTTCAGTGTGGAAGACAGTCCTGTCCTTATCAACCCAGATTATATGAGACTTGTTAGCTGGTGAAGAATTCTCTGCATCACCTGTCCTGGGCAGAGCTGTTCATTTTCTCAAGCTCCCAGACCCGCTCCGGAGAGTAATCCCATTCCATCTCCTCAGCTGCCAGGTAGTAGGTCGGCTGCATCCTGTAGCGCGGCAGTGAAGGGGCTTCGTTTCCATTACACTTGAGAACCTGGTACTCCTGCTTCATTCCACTCATTTGGCAGATGATCCCAAAACTGCCTGGGAATAGAGAGACAGAATTCTGTGGGTCAGTGGTCACTCCACATGGTACCTAATAGGAATCCATTTTTCAGGTGAAGGGGCTTCGTTTCCATTACACTTGAGAACCTGGTACTCCTGCTTCATTCCACTCATTTGGCAGATGATCCCAAAACTGCCTGGGAATAGAGAGACAGAATTCTGTGGGTCAGTGGTCACTCCACATGGTACCTAATAGGAATCCATCACACAGAAAAAGTCAATTGAATTCTCAATTCTTGTGTATGTGTTGTTTTATATATATATATATATATATATATATATATATATATATATATATCTATTATTATAATATATATATATATACTGTATACACTGAACAAAATACTTATTTTTATATATTTTTATATATAAAATATATGCATCTGTTGGTCACAGATACCTTAAAAAAAAAGGTAGGGGCATGGATCAGAAAACCAGTCAGTATTTGGTTTGACCATCATTTGCCTCATGCAGCGTGACACATCTCCTTCGCATAATCAGGCTGTGATTGTGGCCTGTGGATTGTTGTCCCACTCCTCTTCAATGGCTTTCCGAAGTTGCTGGATATTGGCGGGAACTTGAACACGCTGCCGTACATGTCGATCCAGAGCATCCCAAACATGTTCAATGGGTGACTGATGAGTATGCAGGCCATGGAAGAACTGGGACAGTTTCAGCTTCCAGGAATTGTGTACAGATCCTTGAGACATGGGGCCGTGCATTATCATGCTGAAACATGAGGTGATGGCGGCGGATGAACGGCACGACAATGGACCTCCGGATCTCGTCACGGTATCTCTGTGCATTCAAATTGCCATCGATAAAATGCAATTGTGTTCGTTGTCCATAGCTTATGCCTGCCCATACCATAACCCCACCGCCACCATGGGGCACTCTGTTCACAATGTTGACATCAGCAAACCGCTTGCCCACACGACACAATACAAGCTGTCTGTCATCTGCCCGATACAGTTGAAACCGGGATTCATCTGTGAAGCGCACACTTCTCCAGCGTGCCAGTGCCCATCGAAGGTGAGCATTTGCCCACTGAAGTCGGTTATGACGCCAAACTGCAGTCAGGTCAAGACCCTGGTGAGGACAACGAGCACACAGATGAGCTTCTGTGAGACGGTTTCTGACCGTTTTTGCAGAAATTCTTTGGTTGTGCAAACCCACAGTTTCATCAGCTGTCTGGGTGGCTGGTCTCAGATGATCCCACAAGTGAAGAAGCCGGATGTGGAGGTCCTGGGCTGGCGTGGTTATACTTGGTCTGCGGTTGTGATGCCGGTTGGACATACTGCCAAATTCTCTAAAATGACGTTGGAGGCGGCTCTGGTGGACATTCCTGCAGTCAGCATGCCAATTGCACGCTCCCTCAAGAGACATCTGTGGCATTGTGTTGTGTGACAAAACTGCACATTTTAGAGTGGCCTTTTATTGTCCCCAGCACAAGGTGCACCTGTGTAATGATCATGCAGTTTAATCAGCTTCTTGATATTCCACACCTGTCAGGTGGATGGATTATCTTGGCAAAGGAGAAATGCTCACTAACAGGGATGTAAACAAATTTGTGCACAAGATTTGAGAGAAATAAGCTTTTTGTGTGTATGGAAAATTTCTGGGATCTTTTATTTCAGCTCATGAAACATGGGACCCACACTTTACATGTTGCGTTTATATTTTTGTTCAGTGTATATATTATTTTTTTATTAATATATATTATACCCTGCAGTCCTGTAAAAACCTACAACTAAAAACCCACTTTATATGCTAATGCATATGCTGGTATGTGATTAATCTTAGAAGGGTACATAAGGACCTTTTTATTTTATTGTGTTACATGTTCCGTAGTGTTGCTACAACAGTTTACGTAAGGTGGGTGTATTGTTTTATTTATTTATTTATTTATTTATTTAATTGTTTTAAATGTAATTGTTTTCACCATTAGTGATGTCTGTATAATGCCATTTTGGTTTAAGTTCAATGGATCATTAAAAGTGGTCATTATTTAATACAGTTAGATTATTACTGTAATGTTAAAATCAAATGTACCACTATACTAACAGTTCTGCGCCTTTTATAATTTAGATAACCTCACTATTCTTACAATTTGTTTGTGTTAAATATTTCATAAAAAATACTGTATGTTCTCTGAAAGCAGTGTAGGACATTATTACAATAGAAATGGTCATTACCCTGTCCTAGCTGAAGCACACTGCCTGTTGAAAAGGAGCATTCTTAAACGATAATGACCCAGTCGTAGACAAACAGTGAGTTCTCTAGACAGATGACAGAAATGTGCTGAGCACTCCATCTCAGAGTCGCCTGAACAGGAGCTCATTATCCAGACAATAGCAAAATGAACACAAAAGAGGTGCTTGAGAGGCACAATCAGTTATTGTCTGTCCCAGGATCCCAGCAGACCATGGTGGATCTGGATAAACTGTTATAAAACTTAAAAGAAATATAATAGTACATTTAGACAAGCTATTGCATGTCTTGTCCTAGAACAGATTGTAATGGCTTTGTAGAATATATGCCAATACACACATGCATGCACACACTCAGAGTAATCATCAAACTCATATAATTGAACACAGGGTTAAAATAATATATCATAACTAGCCATTAACAAAAGATGAAGATGTTTTAGCAGTATCTTTTTTTCATCCATTGATGAGCCAAATAACTGGGATCCACTCCATTGTTTACTTGTTACTATGAAGCTGCTATGAATACTACAGTATAAACAACTAGCCTCATCTCCCTTACCAATGCTGTCTGGCTGCATCAGAGCCGATGCGGAGATGTGAGGCAGCAGTGTGAGCGAGTCTCTGTGTCTGCCATGGAGCTGGAGGGTGTTTCCCTGGAACACAACGGAATGGAAATCCTCCTTACTGCCCAGGCCCAGCAGCTGCCATGACACGTTGCTCCCCTGGCACATCTGCAGCCCCGGCAGGGTGTTGTAAGAGAAGCCATTGATCGCTGCAATCAACACAAAGAAATGGAGCATCACAGTCAAAAGGCACGGATTAGGTGTCACTCAGGAGGCAATTATTTGGGCTGAATCTGAAATTATTGGAGAAAAAAACTAAACTATCATTCATCTACATGGATTACACATGCAATTAAAGAGCCGCTGTAAAAATAAGTGTTTCCTATCAGTCCATATAAGCAAGGCTGTGGTTTGGGTTAGGGTTAGGGTTAGGGTTAAGGTTAGGGTTAGGGTTAGGGTTAGGGTTAGGGTTAGGGTTAGGGTTAGGGTTAGGGTTAAGGTTAAGGTTAAGGTTAAGGTTAAGGTTAAGGTTAAGGTTAAGGTTAAGGTTAGGGTTAGGGTTAGGGTTAGGTGAATGTGAAGCATCAAGATACAAAATGATTCAAATGTTATACCCCCTGCAGTTTGTGACATACCATTCATGATGTTGGATTCCTTGAACCCAGCGTCTTCGAAATTGATGTCGTTGACATTCACGGAGGCGTGGTTCAGGCTCTGTCTCAGATACCAGCTTAGATTCTCGTCAAACTTTGTGAACAGCAGGAAAAACTCCTTGTCTACGTCTTTCTGATGTGAGCAAAGACATATAGATTCATGGAATCGGGATTCTTAGGTTTCAAAACACCACAGCAGATTTCACACTGGAACGGTATAGTATACTTTGGAAATAAATAAAACTATATTTTGACAGCAAGTAATACGTTATCATTATATAAAACCACATACAAAGTGTCGTTATCGCAATTAGCAGTTAACTTTTCACAGTTTGAAATCCTGGTCAAAGCACAGGAAAGTCACAGTGAATAACCATTTGGTAAAGCATTGTAATTCCGTAATAATAATAATAATAATAATAATAATAATAATAATAATAATAATATAATAATGACACTCATTGAAACCACATTGTACAAGCTAAAATAAATTGGTCCTCTTATTTTATCAAAAACGTACTCCCTGTGAGAGAAGTTGATTCACATAAATTATTTAAGACAGGGGTAATGTTGCTAGCATGTCCGGACATTCTGTTGTTGATTCTCGGGACAGAAGCAAGGGCTGCAGGAATTGATAGTAGGAGAGAATTGCTTTGTGACTCAGAGAGATTGCTTTGAGAGTACATGGGTTTCCCCTTGACTCACGGGACAGTGTAAACAGACAGTATATGCCACTGATGTCTTAGCAGGGGACACAGCTCATTTGCATTTCTCTGACAATTGGTTAGATATAATCTCTCGGTAACAATCAGTGACGGTAAATCACATCTAAAATCATTACTGTCCAGTAAAATAACCAGGCTGTAGTTTTATAAATCATGTGTTAAATACTGCCCAGTCTTTTTTTTTTTTTTTAATGGCTAGAAAAGTACTACAATTCTTTTTTTTATATAGCCCAAGGTGTCTAAAAAACCAGAGTGGAACACTCATGATTTTCAAAACCCCTGCGGGATATTCTTTCACAGGAGATACTAACTGTATCTAAGGGCGTTGATACAGTTGATTATGTGTGTAACCCTAGATAAAAGCTAAAACTGTACTAGCAGGGTTAAGCTCAGGAAACGCTAGCAAGCTAAGCCATAAGCAGAACCAAGCATTACTAGCTATGGGTTTGGAATAAGTGTTGAACAATGGCCCTGACAGCCACACACTGGCACTGCTATGCTGTCTTGGTACAATTCAGTGTAGTCCTGCACACCATTATGATACCACTGGTGTGAAACATATCATTCTACCAATGGCTTGTAGCACTGTAAATGTCCTTGCTTTCGTTGCCCTTTGTACATAGCCCTGGCACTGTGGTGCCACAGCACTGCAACCAAAATTGATTTGCTTAGTTTATCTCTCATTTTTAATCCGCAAAGGGAGCTATCCATGCTTTACCTGGTGGTTCCCGCTTGTCAGAGTGCCAGCTTTGCAGATGAGCAGCGGCCCTACCAGCCCGGAGTTTGTATCTCTGACAGGATCCACTGCTGAGAAGTACATCCGGGTCAAACAGGGTGGGTCGCTAGGGGTCGGTCCCGCATACTCAGGCACAGTCCATTGGTAAGTGAACCTCTGAAGAGGTTCCACAGACTCCCCGTCTCCCAAAACACCTGCAAAACAATTTGCCCTGTACATGGTAACATTCCTGAGTTTTGCATTTATACCACTGGTCCTTAGTACAAAGCCTAATGCAGGTCCCTTTCATCCATTAGGCATTACTGGTGATATTTTGAATGAGGTTAGCCAAATCTATTAAAGGGTACATAAGGACCTTTTTTATTTTATTGTGTTACATGTTCCCATGTGTTGCTACAACTGTTTATGTAAGGTGTGTGTATTGTTGTAAAAAAAACATTTTTGGCCAATTTTTTAAACTTTTAAATTACATTCCCTGCCTCAAGATGGCTTCCCATATACCCACATCGACCTCTCAGAACTACATTTCCCATCACCCTCCTGCTCACATATGTAACTGAGATGGATTTACCAGTGAGCAGGAGGAAATGTAGTTCTGAGAGGTCCATGCAGGTACCTGGGAAGCCATTTTGAGGCAGGAAATGCAATTTGAAAGTTATAAAAAGTAGTCACAATGTAAAAAAAAATAAAAAATAAAACAATACACCCACCTTACGTAGACAGTTGTAGCAACACTACGGAACATGTAACACAATAAAATAAAAAGGTCCTTATGTACCCTTCTAAGATTAATCACATACCAGCAAATGCATTAGCATATAAAGTGGGTTTTTAGTTGTAGTTTTTTACAGGACTGCAGGGTATATATATATATATATATATATATATATATATATATATATATATATATATATATATATAGTTATATAAAATATGTATACTGCAAGCACATACCATCATTGTACCGGGTTCCTTCAGACTCTTTCTTGTAAATGACACCATGTGGCTGGATACTGTAAGGTCGGGATGCTCTGTTTAAGAAAGTGACCAAGATCGTATCTCCGACTTCCGCCTTTATCACTGGGCCTGCAGCGAGGGAAGAGAAATTAACATGCGCAGCAGCATGAAGAGAAACGAAGCCGCTGCTGCTCGTAGGGGGCATTTTAAAGAATGAAAGAGAGGCAAGGCTATTTATCAAATCTGTTAATACACCATTTCCTCTCCCTGCTTGCTCTCAATTACTGGTCAGTTCAATTAAACCCACTGAACCCAACTCATTGCCTCCAGAACTAAAGAGCAGTTTTTCCAGACTCATCAGATCATGAAGAACAAGTTGTTGATATTTGGTTTTAGGTTGGTTGGGTTAGTAGGTCTTACCCTGCAGTAAGTATATTTCTGAGTACAATAATGGGGTCTGTTTAGCACACATAGCACAACAGAAGAATTCTCTAAGTAGAGTAATCAATAGAAAATAGAAGATATTAAAATGCTATGACTTTGCAAAGGCTCTAATCCCATAATTCTACATTGTTTGCTTCATTATTGCCTTCTGTGAAACTGCAGTCTGCACTACACCTGATTCTTAATGAGTGATGAAGAGTAAATGTCCCTCCGAGACAAAGCTGACAGTAATTGCTTTTACCAAGTATCCCCAGGTGCTCTTCAGAAGCAGTCCTGAGTTTTTCAGTGTAAAATGTTTCATCAGTATATTCCACATACTGCGCTTTCCAATATACCCCACCGAGTCTGTCCTCGCCACGATCAGAATAGCTGCAAGATAATTTATAATATATATATATATATATATATATATATATATATATATATATATATATATATATATATATATATATATATATATATATATATATATAAGATATTTAAATATCATTATAGTCCTAGTATATTGTCTCCAGTATTTACACATTATAGGCTTGTGCAATTGACCTAAGCAATGGCAGATCTAAGTACCGCCGTCCTTTAAATCACTAAATAAGACCATAAATAACTGACATTTTTAACTTACAATTGTATTATCTATCTTAGTGTTGGACATTGAGATCCACTCCAGTCCAGTTCTAAAGTAGTAAACTGAACCTGATATGAGTCCATTTATTTTGGTTAGATTTGAATAAAGACAATGATAAAGTAAGCAAATTAATGTTGATTGCAATGAAGTGGCACCACAACGACAGTGTTATGTACAAAGGGCCATTAAAACAAGGATATTTACAGTGCTATACGCCATTGGTCGAATGGTATGATTCATATCTTGGCATACCTAGGTATCGTAATGGTGTGAATGAATACACTGAATGGTACCAAGGTATTACTGTGTCAGGACCACCGGATGTCCACAGTTGTGCACTACCAACCTATCAGAGCGTTCTGCGGTCACTACATTGCTGTAGTGACCATATGTGGAGTGCCCTTATTGGTGCTTCACTGTCTCAGAGGACCATTTACCTACTATCCTTTTCCAAAGCCTGCCCAGCGTCTTTCTCTGTCCTCGAAGACCCATAATTCCACAGCACTTGCTGGGCAGCGATGAAGTATTTTCGAACTTTCTCCATCAAATGATTAACTGAAGACATCTTGAAACACTCCTTCACATTAAACAGGGCTCCTAAACCAGCTGGAAAAAACAAGGCAAAAACAACACCTTTGACAGCAGCTGGTCTCGCTAGATAAACCTCATATCTTTCAAAGTAACTTTCATTAAGAAACGACAGAGAGAGAGCGAGCAGACTTGCAGTCCAAAGGGAGACTGTGAGGACTGGCACTGACAATATTATTGCACCTGTGTTACATTGGTAATAAGGCTGAGGTCAGTAGTTCAGTGACTTGCCTTCTTCAGTTTGAAATTTGCACCAGTATATTTGTTGCTTTTAGAAAAAACAAGAGCAATGACAGCCCAGAAAATTACACTGTGATGGATCTGAAGCAATACACAAGTGCTATCTTTTTTCCCATTCTAAAATTTATGAAAATACATAGAATATACTGAAAAATGTGTGTTATGTTTTTAATGTAGCCTCACTTCCTTTTCTATATAAATTGTTTATCGACAAGCAATCACAGTGATGGCAAAAACACATTTTATCAGCTGTATCTAGTTAGGGGGATCTGAAAGACACAGAGAAGAAAGCGCTTTCACATTTTAAAAGCCTTAAACCTCTAAATTAGAACCCTGTAATTAATTTGCTAACCAGGATGGCATTTAATTACATAATGCTCATATTTTTCAGAGCATGACAACTTCAAACATTGGAACGACATGGTTGCCACTCTGCAATATTCATTATTTATCAAGGAAACATATCAGCAACACCCAGCTGTACTTAATTATGAAAGCTGCAAGGTACTAAAATGAATCTCATCTAGCAGGTGATATTATCAGACAAAATGTTAATTATGGCCTGATTCACCATCGGCTTAGAAAACAAAAAGAGATTCAGTAATGTCTTGAATGCTTGGGAAATGATTCCCATCGAGGATCTTGTTTTAGCCTTACAGATGTTAACCATTCCCTATGTCAGTGCATTGTTAACCTGCTCCTTCATGATTCCTAATTGTCACCTGCAATTTCATGTGCTTCTTAAAAATAACATAGCTTGCAACTATAAGCTGCCCCTGTGCTGCGTGCTGAATTAGGATTGATTAGGATCTCTCTTAGGAAGTCATTTGCATTACAGAGAGATAGACAGCATGTTATCTTTGTGTGTGTGTGTGTGTGTGTGTGTGTGTCTATAAAGTACCTTTTCAAATAATCCACACTGTTAGAATTTAAGACTGGCCTTGATTTCTACACTGAAAGCAATCTAGTTTTGTATTAGGGTTGGTAATTATCTCTGCACGTGCACTCAAAAGATAACTGTTCGTAAATCCACACTATAAGTGTTTTATTGATCGAAACTAACAACGCAAGAGAAAAAAGAAGGTCTTGTTTACCTGGCAGGTGTTCATTGCAGCTCAAAAGCCATTTCCCAGTGTTCCTGGCCACCATCTCGGCAGTCACAAAAGTGGCTGGAAACAGACTGACCACGTCAGTGCGCTGGTGTCTCACAGTCAGTACCTGCCCGTGGAAGAAGGCCGTGTGGACGTCTGCCTCACTTCCCATCCCCAATAAATGCCACGATATTGAGTTTCCTGCACACATCTCCAAGCCGGGTAGATTTCCATACATGTAGCCATTGATAGCTGCATTAAACAAACATTTTAAAAACCATCCGATATCAATATTATATATAGCTTATTACTGTATTCTAAAATGAGTGCTAACCTATGCTTTCAAATCTAATTTCTTACCTTATCAGCTTTATTAATATTATTACTGCCTGCCCCCCAACCCTTTTTTTGTCATTTATTTTGGTTATCCTTTTTTACCTTCATTTTCACGCTATGCAACTACTAAAAATCTACAGCTGTATCCCGGTCACACGATTTGATTGCAGCTTGACCATTTAAATTTGAACCAGAACATAAACAGAGACTGGAAACCATGGAGCTGTAGGAATGCATCTACAGCTCTTTCATCTAATGCAACATGCAAGCTAAGAACCAAGAGATCTTCCAAAGAGTCAGAGGCATTGCTGGTGTTATGGATATGGTTTTCACAGCCTCGGTTAGCCCTCCTCTAAAGGATTACGCCCTACAGTGCATTATGTTGCTGTCTCTGAACGGCTCGTCATCTCGGTCCACGGTCCCGGGATCGCTGCAGAACCTCTGAATATTCTCCTCGAGGTACCAGCTCAGGTTCTCGTCGACGTTCATAAACATCAACAGGAAATCCTTGTCCACATCAGAACGAGTTAAAGACACACCATCTAAGATGCCTTAAGAACACACACAATATTATCATTATTATCATTAGTAGTATTAGTAGTAGAAGTCGTAGTAGCAGTAGTCTACATGCTAAACTGTCATCCCATAAACCGCAGGATTTAACACTGTAGTCAATCATACTGCAAAGGTGCAGTTACAGTAAACTCCTGGGTTCAGGTCGGACCTGGCTTGCAGGTGAGCAGCGCCCCAATCAGGCCGGATGCGATGTCTCGAGGTGCGTCCACATGGGAGTGGTAGGCCCACGTCAGACAGCTGGGATCGTCAGCCGTTGGGGCGTGGTCTGCGTCCACATGCCAGGTATATTTGTGGGACCCGCCTGGAGGAACAGCATCATCCAGCTTAGCACTGCCAGACGTCAGGTCTGGGTACAGAGCACCTGGACAAAGAGGAGCAAAGGGTTAATGTTAAACTGAAATTCTACTGCCAAATGCACCATTCTGAGGAAACACAACCAAAGTAGTGGGAAGGAAATGTCCTCCACTCAGTCCTGATTTTTCAGAAATAACTGGCTTAGAATTACTAAAAAGATCACAGGCTAACAATCGAGCTGAACCCCCTCCATAGTTACCTGGATAAATGCAGTCATTATTTGAAGAACTACAGGTTTGATGAATCCTATAATAACTCCAATCGGTTCAGAGCAGGCTTGTGCCACTGGCTTGATTGCTCAGAACGCTGGACTCTGATCATTTTAGTAAAAAGTCTTCTCAACAAGGTGAGTTGGTACACATTGGCTGTGTTTACTCAGAACAATATCCTACCTGAACTAGAAGTTAAACGTTCTGAAACTCAGTTCGAACTGGAAAAGGATTTTCAATGCCTACTTCTCCAAATAACATTTAGGGAAAAAGGGCAGTAAAAAATGTTAGAAAGATGTAAAATAGGGGTGTCCAATCACGGTCCTGGAGGGTCGTGATTCCACTCCAGGTTTAATAGGTAAAATGAGATAATGAACAATTTCAGGGTCTGGGTGGAGGTTTAATTGGTTCAGTTAAACAATTTGAAACATGGTTGGAACAAAGACCAAAAAGGGCAAACTTTGGACACCCCTTGTGTAAAGTAATATTAAAATAAATTAAAAGACTTAATACTGCAATAGTAACAATATGCAAAAACGGAACAAGGACTGTGATCTGTCCAGTGTTTCAAGACTTGCCTTCAGAGTCCTTCTTGTAGAAGACACCATGCGGATGGATGGAGTAGGGCCGAAAGGCAAAGTTTTTCAGGTGAATGATGATCTCATCCCCCACTTCAGCTCTAATCAACGGGCCCAGGAACCCGAGCCAAGCTGGCTGGGTCACTTCAGTGCTGTACGTGGTGTCAGAGTATTGTTTATACACTGCTTTCTTATAAACACTGCCTATCCTATCTGCACCTCTTGAGAGGAAATTAGCAGCTTCTCTGTAAAATAAAAAAGAGGACGCATTTGAGTAAACATTGCATTTTTAGAAAGCCTGGTAGTTAAATACTTGTACCCACTATGCAAGGGGGAATTCGAGTGCTAGTTCTATTGAGATGAATTAGAACAGTCTTTGCAGAACCCTGAGTCCAGGATGTTGTGCCACATGTAACATTTTGTATTCTAGCCTTTAGGGTAATTCATTCACTCCGTGAAATAATGTGCTCTATAGAGCAATGTGTGACTAATTACTCTCATTTTGAATTTCAATAAAACAATCTTGAATTGATTTTCCACGCAGTTGCTTATTGAATTTAACACTTTGCTCCCTTATCAAAATGTTTTCATGCTTCCTGCCAGAATTGGAAATGCTTTGAGATCCCTGGCGGATTGCACCTTGCAATTGGAAAGCGATTGCTTATAAATCCAAGCTGCAGTAATAATCAGTTCTTTCAGAGGGGCAACTGCAGTCATTTGGAGACAACTTCACCTCACGCTGTGTGCTGGTAGTACTATTGGAACGGCACATCTCCCAATATAATTGTACCAGGTCACCGGATAGGTCATGAGAAGATCTCAGAAGCTGTAGTTAAGATGTGACACAACCCCCACCAGAAGGAATACGTATCATAACTGATATTATCTTCAAATGAATGAAAGTCCACTGCTCTCACCAACTATCCAAATGCTATACTGTAACAGGACTGGAAGTGAATGTGAAAGTACAAACCAAAGGTCAACTGCAGTTAAACCAATGATGGCAGACTTCCACAGATTACCTGAGCACACCCTTAGCATGTTCTACTTACTCGTCCTCTGTGAAGTTTTGTGTTGTTATTTCATTCCTGCCAGTCGGGACGTAATCCCACTCAATTTCCCGAATTCCCAAAAAATAGAGTCTGGTGGCACATCTAGTTGAGACCAGAAGGTTCAAAAAGCAAAAAGCTCGGAGCACCAGAGACATTTTCATTTTGTGTCCACTTCCAGGTTGAACCCTTGCAAGACAACACAACACAGTTTAAATTGGGAACTCAACCCCACCCACCCCCACCCTCACATCCCAAGCATTTCACAGCAACGGTTATGGTAGCTGTCTTTTTAATGCCATTACATTTTAACTAGGCTACCAGACCTAGGGGGTGAGATTATCTGACATATTTAATTAGTTATCCTCAGGTATTCTTTCTGTAGTTATTTTTCTACTTGGCTATTAAATACAGTATACATACTTACAATTGTATTTATATATCTACTAAGCAATTTCATATATGTATCAATCAAAAGTCTGTGTGCGCGTGTGTGTGCATATGTGTGCTTGACTACCTGTGTGTGTGTGTGTGTGTGTGTGTGTGTGTGTGTGTGTGTGTGTGTGTGTGCGCGCGTGTGGGCGTATGAGTCTGTGTGTGTGTGTAATATTTAAGCACCTGGCAGTAAAGGGAAGTGGAGGTGAAAAAGGTTTTCCAATTCAATTACACAGAACAGCTCAGTGGTATTGCTTCTGTGTATCAGGCAAATATTTCTACAACAATGACTTTCACTAAAGACGCTAAGAGTTCTCATCAAGAAAAAGCTAATTTAACATCCACAGTACCAATAATTCCTGTACTATTGCTTAAAATCCACACAATTTCACCATTCTATATTCATGTCATCCAGTAAAAAAGGCTGATGCTATCTAGTTGTCAAAGGTTTCAGCTAATGCCTTCAGCACTTTATAAGAAAGCTGATGAGATGGCAGTCCAGTTTGCTTAAATGAATCATCTGGACATGACTGCACTTGCAGTCAAGAAGAAAATTAATGAATTAAAAAGAGGGTTATCTTTTTTCACACGGTGTTACTTATACTGTATATGACCAACAACCTTCCTACAAAGTTTCAATATTACAGTGTTATACTAGTAGTCACTTGGCTGTGCTACTGCATAGGTCGTGACTGCAGACTGAATCCTTCAGTTAATTTAAATGTACATGTATTTTACAGTGTACAGCGAAACGACTGATGGCTGAGTCATAATGCATCTAGTTCATTAATGTGATTCAAGGACCTTTTTGAGTTTTAAAAGCGGCCAGGTGGGAACAAGAAATAGAAAAAGAAAAAGGATTTATGTTTCATAACAATCACTCACATTGAACTCTTGAGTTAAAAATGACAGGAGTTGTGTATATGTGTGTGTGTGTGTATGTATATGTATATGTGTGTGTGTGTATATATATATATTATATAATATATATATATATATATATATATATATATATATATATATATATATATATATATATATATATATTTATATATTTCAGTTACTGTAGTGGCACAGCTGAATGTGGTACAGTATATCTCCCAGTTTCAGTCAAGATGTACTGTAATAGAAGGATGAAATTGTACTCTGATGGCAGTGTAATGTGTACTGCACAAAAATGTATTAAATGCAAATGTAATTTCGCCAAAAATCCAAATTTCGCCTGTCAGTAAAACAAGTTGAAGTCGTAGCTGCTGTACAGTAAACATTGTGTTTTATTAACTGATCTTAGAGTTTATCTGTTCTTTCATTTTTGAGCACCATCTCTTCCCTCTGTCTGTGAGATCAACTTCCGTCTTGATCACAGTGACCTAGGGGTTTCTGACAACTTTCCCTATTCACATTGTGGATTCACTTTCGTTTTGTTGAACTAGATTATAATAGGTTCTCTTTCACTGTATGCATGTCTGTATGTGTGTATTCCATATTGTATTTTTGTTGTTCAACACTTGTCTATATGCTTTTGTCTAGTATACTGGGCACTCCAATAAGATAGCTAAAAACTATTTCAATTGGGGTATAGCTGCTTCTAATTATTTTTTAATGTTGATATGACATGTACCACATGTACCAGATAAATGATGGGGTAGTTAATATTTTACATATTTCAAATACTTAAAGCCTTAAAAATACAAAGCAAACATACAAACCAAGCAGGAGAGATGATGTGCCATTAATTATTTAAACCATGACAGGATTTTAAATGTAGAATGAATTGTTTGTGATAATTATGAGACTTGAATAGTGATCTCAATGAATGATTTATCTTGGAAAAGCATATCCTTTCTTGTTCAAACCAATACAATTGATTCAAAACTGTGTCCCAGGACACATCACACCTCTGGACACAAAGTCTGTCACAACACTGTAATGGCTTGTAACTAGATTCAGTTCCTTAATCGCTGTTAAAACCAAAAAAAAATTAAAACTCAACCTATTTCCAGCAATACTGTTACTTTTTACTTTTGTCTCTTCACATAAGCATGTCAGAGTCAGAAAAAGATTAAAGTTTTCATCTGAAGTCAGCTACAGTAGGCTTTCGGCATGTTACTTTATTAACATTATCAAACAAACATCAATCTGATTGATGTGACTTTGAGGTAAGCATTGTAATCACATTAAAGTTGACACTTGATGTTTTTACGCCGCACGGACGGAGACACTATGGTTAGTGTCAGTTCGTAATTCAGTATAAATCCCATCGCACAGGAATGACTGCATTCACCAGCCGTTAAGCCAGTCTCCTGTGCACATAAGGCTTTTTATAACACTGATAGCAGGCTTTCATTAAAAAACTAAACAATTAACTGAAAAGGACTTACTTTTCCTCAGTGGTTTTTCTTTCATTACCGAACACTGTAGAATGTGCAGCTTTGCTCCATTTTGAAATGACCGTGTAGCTCACTGCACTGGAAATTCCCAGGAGTGTCTTCTGCTGCTATCCAACAGTTCAAAGTCTTAACAATAAAAGAATACCTTCCAAGTCAGAGGAATTTGCCTTTTTACGACTTGAATGTATTTACCAGTGGAGGTAAAGTAAATGGGTGCGGTTGATACTGATAGCATTGGGTGAGTCAGGGGATCAATAATAAAAGCCTGTACATGTGTGGATTTATCTCTTCCCTAAGGCATGTTTTACTAATGTTTGAATAAAGTTCTTAGTTTAAAACAAACCATTTGACCAAAGGTTGTCTATTTGTTTCACAGTGACCACATTATATTCAACAAAGTCCACTATGCTGTTCAATTGAGCCATCTACTGTTTCTTAATGAGTTTGGAAAGACGACAAGGAAGCAACCCTTGCACTCTTACGTGCACCATTCACCGCAGTTCAGCAATAAAGACTGAACGTGTGGAGTGTGGTAAGGGCTGACACTCATGTGTCAGTAATTCTACTGTTTTCTTATGAATCACTAAGGTGGATGACTGGGTTACCAGGGTTTGTGAAGGCAGTGACAGGAAAATCAGTTCACATAATCTAAGCAGTTGCAATATAATGAAAAGCCTCTTCAGCACACCCCAGTCGTTTGTGCCACTTGGTATCTTTAACATGGCGTTTGCTATTAAAAGTAGGAGCTAATAAAAATGCTGAGATGCATTTTTTTGTGGGTTGGTAGCAACAGAAACTGAGTATAACCCTTTCTGTAGGAATAGCACAAACAGCTGCAATATGAGTTTACCTACCCTACCCCACGACCAAGCCTCAAGCCTGTCCTGGACTGGAGGGAGCACCATTTCATTTCAGGGTTGAGGCAGCAGATTAGCCCACAAGGAACATTAACTTTTCTTTCTACTTTTTTTGTTTTTGTTTTAATTGTTTCTAAATGCTTTTTAAAACCTTGTAGTGTTTTACTCTATTCAGCTTTTCCATTTAGTAATTTTATCATTTTCTTGTTCCTGTAACTTCCTTAAAATTACAAAATTATAAGGAGCTTCCCAACAGTAGCAATTACCTGTACTTATACTTAGCAACGTTTATATCACTGCGGTAAATCTGAACTTCTCGAATGTATTTTACATCCTATTAATACGAAACAAAGAAAGAAAGCTTAATTACCTTAGAGAATCTGACTTAAATATTTCTACAAATGTAATTAATGAAATTAACGCAGACAGGACTTCATGTTGAAAATTCTTTACAATACTATCTGCGTTTTGCCCTTTTTGTGTTATGTGCTGATGTGATAAGTAGCTGATGTGCTTCAACAAAACATATTTGTTTGTTACCCCACTGTAACGAACAAATATACACGTTTGTATATTTAAACAGCAGTGTGGTGTCTCACATAGTCTGATGTAGTGATTCATTATATAACAGATTTTAAATGTTTCGTGTAAAATAAGACGTGTTGCGCTCATTCAATTTTCATTTTATGTATATTGCGTCTTTCATACCACAATAAACAATAACTCGAAAGCTCTAAATATCCAAATCCCTTGCTTATTGAATGATTTATACAGTACAGTTGGTGTCTGTACGCAAAAGGCTCCTTGTGCGTGTTTGTGATGCTTTGCAATCTCCTTGCTTCATGCGACAGTATGAACTGCAGAACCCCGCCCCTCTCCAAGTGCAGTAACTGTACTTCACATTTCCTCCTGCTGATAAATACTGACATTGACTAATATACAAACTGTAACACAGTGCAACATACTACGTTTCTTCATTTAAAATATTGAAAGAAACTTAAAGAATTATTCAGTGACAAAGGTCGATATCACTTTTTCAAACTCAGCTTCTCGGTCTGAGAACAAATCTTTGCAAAATACCAGAACTGCTATTGAATGCAGTTTTCGTTGCGTTAAGACACGAGGCATTATTTTGCTGTTTTTGTTGTTAATATGCTCCCATGTAACTTCTGGTAAGTACAGTACAAAGATAATGCTTGGGTGTTATGTGTATATTTTACGTCCACCTCAGACACGATCACCGAAAGTCCCCGAATATCTTTGTAATATACGACAAAACTAAAACTACTGTTCTCTGCATTACAGCATCCAATAAAAAAACAATACAATTTCCATTACATTTACTTAAACCAATTGCTGTATTATTAAACATCTTCACCACTAACTCCTCCAGTACCCCACCATTCCTTGCGCCACGTAAACGGAGACCGGAGCTAGGACTCCTGGCCAATCAGAGAAAAGAAGATGTCTACGTCACCCAACAAGAACATTTATTTGTTTATTTATTTGCCTGCGTTTTACGTTGTTGAAATGTTATATTGGTCTCCGTTAAGGTAGAAACTCAATTATTATTTCTGTACAGTCTGCAGAATCATGAAGCAGAAGTTCAATGTTCCAGGATTTGTCTCCAAACTCTGGACGTTGGTTGAAAGTCCAAGCACCAACGATGTTATATGTTGGAGCTCGGTAAGGCCGAAGCCGGACACGTATTTAGAGTAGACTAGTTTTACGCTTTTTTATTTTATTTTGTAATACACCTTAATTACAGTGCTCTATAAACCTGGTTCTAGTGTGCACGTTAGTTGCTTTGTTATTTAAGGTACATACACTTTGTATTCATTAAATTAAAACTCAGCTAGGACGCGTGAAGCAAGCTGCATCGCATTCTTTAAAATGGAATTGTATTTATTTTGCGATATATATATATATATATATATATATATATATATATATATATATATATATAATGAACTCAAATTTAAATAAACGAAACCATTACTGAATTCTGACTTAATTATTTATTGTTTTGCAATAATATGCCAAACATTTTCGTTGGTGTATCTCTTTCTTTTTTTTTTAATTGCAAAATTGCTTCATCCGTGTTTATTAGATGACATCCCCGTTTTACTTAAATCATCAGTTTTACTCGTGTGGCAATGAGTAATTGTTTTAAGATGATTTGTTTCTTAGTAACCTAACAGTGACGGATGTTTGCTGAAATCTCTTCCCTTGTGTTGACAAGAATGCCAGCAATAGAACATCCCAGCAGCACTGCACATCACATATCCGGTGCATCATTAAGGGGAAGTGACATTTGGAATTAAACGGGAAGTTTTCTATGCATTAATGTTAAAAACAGAACTAAATATGCCAAGCACGGGTAGCAGCAAGTTTTAAATTCGGAGATTATATTGATTCCGGTGCCAGTAAATAATTAGGTTTACAAGGGAGTATTGAACCTATTGACCTTGTGTAAATATATCTACATTTCTAGCACAGACCACATTTAGAAAGATCCCAGCATCTATGCTGCGTGCAGTCAGTTACCTTTTTAATGGTGCTGATGTTTTCCTGAGGAATAACACGTTTTGCCCGTATATTCCAACAAGAAAAGCACCTTGCTATGCTTCTGGTCATCATTCTTACAGATCATTTGGTATTTACTAAAGAGTTTGTAAATGTCATTGTATTAAGTTAATGAATAATACTTATAAGATGCTTTGCAAGTGTAAAACAAAGTTTTTTTTTTTTTTTTTTTTTTTTTTTTTTTTACAAGAATAAAGTGATTTTACATTTTATAACTATACGACTTGCAAAAAAAAAGTACTCGAGTCACAACTTTCATTCAACTGAGCTGTTGTTTTTTTGGTGTCTTTTTGGTGTTTTTTTTTTTTTTTGCTGGTTATTACCGTAATGATATTTTATTCAATTTTTCTTTGTTGGATCCCAAAGAGTGCCATTTGCAGTGACATGTTCTCTGTCCTGTTCTTTAGAAAGGACAGAATTTCAGGGTAGTGGATGAACAGAAGTTCACATCAGAAATCCTTCCAAGATACTTCAAGCACAACAACATGTCAAGTTTCATTCGACAGCTCAATATGTGTAAGGTTTTTTTTTTGTGGCTAAAAACTTTAGCAAAATTATAATTATGTATTTATTTCTTATGTGTAATAAGTCAGGGGAATTTTAAGTATTTCAGCACTTGATCTACTTATACCCTACCGGGATGCCACAACTGAATTTTTGTAGACTTTTTTTATAGTACCTGAAAATCCAGCTGGGTTGCAACAGGCACTGATTTTTAGTGTCTGATTAATACAGATTGGTGGTTGATTCAGTCAACCAGTGACTTATCGTGGCAGGGTGGAGATTAAAAAAAACCCTGAGTAACCTTACAGTAAGTCTGGCATAAGATAACAACATACTTTAGTAATTATAAACAATGTCTGTCATAAGATAACAACACACTTTAGTAATTATAAACAACCTGTAAACGTGATTAATAATGCTATTTACAATTATAGAATATGGCTAGAAATAGTAACACAATTATACACTTTTGCATTTTTGTGCCATTGTTTATAACTACTTACAATGGATCCGTAAACTAAAGTGTTGCCAAGATAACTACTGTAATGAAATAGTGAAAAACATAGAACCACATGTAACATATTGCATGAGTTTACTAGGCAGCTGTTCTGAGAGGAGTTATCTTTCCTTAATCTGTGTACTGGTCTGCAGTGTTGAAAGAGTTTTGAATTGTGAGGGATTTTTCTGAAAGTGAAATGACCTGCTTCTTTTGTTTGTTTGTAGATGGGTTTCGAAAGGTGGTGAGTGTGGACTGTTGTCTGATTAAACAAGAAAAGGATGGTGGCATTGAGTTTCATCATCCTTGCTTTGAGCAAGGCAAAGAAGATATGTTGGAAAATATCAAACGCAAGGTATACAACTCAGCTAAGACAGTCAGAAGGCACAGGTGTCGTTGTCCATCCATCAACAGTCCAAAGCATCTTTGACCATGGTTCCATACTCCAATTTCTGTGTTCTTATGCATATTCTAACTGCAACATCATTTTTCCTGATTTCAAGAGTGACCTTTGTACTGTTGATTTGATGGACAGCGACACCTGTGCTTTTTGCCAGTTCTGTTGTCAATTCAACACTTGTCATCTTTCTATTCCTTAAGGATATTATCTTCAAGTGTTCTAGTCCTGGGTTTCTGAATTACAGATGATGTTTCTAACCTGTGTTTTGTTTTGTTTTTTATTAATAATAAGTAATGTTCACATTTATAAGCAAGGTACACTAATGCGTTGCATATGTGTAGGTGTCTTCGGTCAGAACAGAGGCAACGAAGATCAGCCAGGAAGAAATGCACAAAGTGCTGTTGGATGTGCATCAAGTGAAAGGTAAACAGGATGACATGGATTCGAAACTGGAAACCATGAAGAGGTAACTGATAATCTCAAAATAATTCAAGCTGCTATTACTGTTCTAACTGGGTGTGACTGTCAGTTAAATTGCTAAAGTCAGCACGCATTTAAGTTTTCTTTAATGATTACAAAAAGGTTACACTAAACAATTTCAGGCATGGTAGAAACCCATATTTCTTATCTCTTTTTTTATTCTAAGAATACAAACATGTAGCAGACTGCGCAAGTAGGTAACAAGCTGTGCCTACTTTTATTTTAGGGAAAACAAAGCTTTGTGGAAGGAACTGGCTTCTCTCAGAAATAAGCACAGTCAACAGCAGAAGATGATAGGCAAGGTAAAATAAATTTGAGCGTTTCCATTCAGAGTCCAGACAGCTCTTCACTGTGTGTGTGTTGTGAACTGAATTGATAACCCAGCATTCATGTGCTGCCTGAATGCACTAATGAAACCTTGCGATTTTCCAAATGTAAGAGTTTATATTCTGTTGACATTGCATTATTTGTAATAACATAAAATTGTGTGTAAAAAATGAAAACAAATTGAATGAATCACAATGAAACAAAAGCATGTGAGTCTGTGGCAGGATGACAGAGGGTTGAGGCTCAGAGACAATGTAAAGTAAAAAAATAAAGTTATTTTATTAAATAGGCACAAGGGCCAACGAAAAGAGGTTCAAACAGAAATAAGTGAACTTACAAAGTAAATGGTCAGGATCCAAGTCTTTTAAAACAAGACACTCCTAAACAAAAAAGAAACTCTCCAACACAAAGCAAACTCCCAAACAGAAAACACACTCCTCCAGCCAGGGCCTCTTCCCTGGCTTTTATCCCCTGTGGCTGGAGCCCAATTAATCAATAATTACTAATTATTCAATTAGAGCTCCAGCCACATTCTCACATGTTTTCCTGCTAGGGAGGATTTTACGCCCCTCCCTGCCAGTTCCAAACACATTCATATAGACGGGGCAGTTCCCCGTCACATACCCCCCCCCCCCCCCCCCCCCCACGTCCCAAAGTTCTTTGTCCGGTCCTGGGATGGGGAGACGTCCGTGGTCCATAGGGGCAGCCAAGGTGGAATATCTAGTTCCCCATTTGGCGTTCTCCCAGCGGGACTAAACCCTCGTGACCGGGATCCCTCTGGTGGCGGAGGCAGGAACGGTGGCCTGGCTGCCTCTGGTGGCGGAGGCAGGAACGGCGGCCTGGCTCCCTCTGGACCCCCTGGCGACGTGGGACCCCCTGGCCCCTTTGGCGATGCTGAACCCTCTAGCGGCGCTGGCGACGTTGGACCCTCTGGCGGCGCTGGACCCCCAGGCGGCTTTTATCCCCTGTGGCTGGAGCCCAATTAATCAATAATTACTATTCAATTAGAGCTCCAGCCACATTCTCACATGTTTTCCTGGCATGGAGGAATTTAACCCCCTCCCTGCCAGTTCCAAACACATTCATTTAGACGGGGCAGTTCCCCGTCACAGAGTCCAAAGCAGGTCTCGTTGTAATATCTGACAAAGGGTTGCAATTAATTTAACATTCTGCAGCCAGTCAACACTTGTTGTTCCATCCCAGAGCATGCATGCACAGGCTGTTTTTAATAAGTCCAGTAAAAGCAGAACATGGCAACTAAATACCAAACAAAAAACAAAAAAAAAATCTTAAACTATAACGGAGAATTGCAGTACAGTTACGGTACACATAGTACACAGTTCTTATGAAGCAGTTTTATTCAATAGGCTCTCCTCTGTAAGTAATTTCACTCCTCATAAAACTCAGCCAAGCTCTGAAATTGAAGATAAATTATAGCCCATCTCCCTGAACTCAAGTTTATTTGCCCAGCTTTGCCTCTATTAAAGCTGCAATTCTTTTACAGCAGTTCACTGGAGAACATACCCTCATTTTATGTATGTATTTCTTTAGCTGTCTGGCTATTGCAACGTCATTTCAAAAGCTTTCTGATCTTTTGTGTTTAAATATCTACGTGTGCTTTTGTTCCTCAGGTAATTCAGTTCATTGCAAGTCTTGTCAATGAAAATTGCGTTGTTGGAATCAAAAGAAAAAGGTAATTTCATGATGTGGTTGTTGTTCATCTTGCTTTAGTCCGGAGGCACGATCACAAGCTCCTTTTGTCTCATTTATCTGTAGGCCAATCATGATGTCAGAAGAAGCACCTCTCGCAAAACACAGCCACCCTCATGTTCTTGGAGCCGATGAACAGAGTGGTAATGTAAGTCCCCACATTTCAACTAATCAGAACAGGGTAATACATTATGATAAATGTTTGTGTAGCTGTGGCTCTATTATATAAATGTTCTGTTAGTTACATAGTTTAAATACTAAGCTATGTAATTAACGAAAACAGACTGAAAAAAATAAAATCGTTAAGACAGATAAATGCTTTGTGCATAGGTATTAAAATGGCATTGAAATTCTACTACAGTAGTCTTCATAATAGTCAGTAATTAAAAAGAACCCGAACAAAACCCCTAGTCTGTAAGATTTCACTTTGCTTTGCAGGGTTACTCAGACAGTAATGGCACTACCCTTTCAAGCAGGGTTGTCATTACAGACATCACAAATATTTCCAAGCCTGGTAAAAGTGGTGAGCTTATTCAGTCTTTCTCAGAAAAAGACAAAGTTAAGAGGTGAGTTATAATGACTAGTATAATATAATCGCAATCACACAAAGGTAGAGCATGTGAATGAAGGCCATTGTTTACTTTGAACTAAAGCCAATTAGCCATCACACATCCACTTCAATATCACAATTATGCCAATTTGGGTGGGATAAGAAGAACATTAGCTGCTGTTAGGACCAGATGCAGGTGTGGTTTTACTAAGAATTATGCACTTCCTCATTAGCTCTATTGATAGCTGATAATTCTCCGATGTGTCACTTCTTTCATGTAGGTTAATGTGAGTGACAAACCGTGCGTCTATTAACAAGGTTTATCTTTTGCAGGGGTGGCCTGTCAGGTAAAGTAATGACTGAGGCCTGTGACTCCGGTTCTGGAAAGGATGATCAGACAGCACCAAGCAGTCCAATCTCAGCCTCAGTCAGTCCTCCTGAAACCAAGCAATTAAATACAGACACCACAGCAGCCCGCACTGAGGCCAGTGCTGCTGAGTTTCCAGACAACTTAATTGAATCCATGCTCGATGAGGCTGGGGATGAGGTTGCTCTTCAGGGTGATTCAATAGGGGAAAGGTATCCACATACCAACACATTGCTACAGGCAATACTTATCCTTATAAAGGGTTACCACAGTAAATCTGAATATACATTTTTGTAGTTTTTCCATGGTTATACTATTACTGTATGGTTTGTTATGTTTTTTTAATATCATTTACCATACGACCATGGACTACAATGCTTACTTATGCTTTACCTTAATTTACATATGCTTTAATACACTGCTTTGCTTTTTATTATAGCGAACTTTAATAAGGATAAAAGAGTTGCCAGAAAATAAATATTTCTACATTTTTGCACAAACAGAAGTCATTCATTTATTTATTTATTTATTTGTCATGAACAAGTATTCTTGCAGGATGCCCATTCTCCATATTTGCTTCTTTCCCTATGTAGACTTAACCCCATTGATGCCTTGGGGCTAACGTATATGAACCTATATGAAACACAATTCATTATGTTTTATGCACATACTATTTTAAACAGTGACAAGAAACTGAACAAGTGAGACATTCTTTTGCACGGGTGATGTATTCTTTAGGAATGAGGTCTTGGACTTCCTGGGTAGCGTTGATATCAGCTTGGGAAACTTGCATTCACAGCTGTCTGGAAATCAGTTCAACATCAGGCCTGAATTGATTGGTGAAGTAAGTATTTCCATTTTCATTTCATGTAGAACACAAAAAATACTAAATGTTAAAAAAAAAAAAAATATATATATATATATATATATATATATATATATATATATATATATATATATATATATATAAGAAATGTGTGTACAGTCAGTTTATCTCTGAGATATTTGTACAGTACTGAAAGAGCTTCAAGTTTAAACTTATATCAGAAATACAGCTTAGTTTATGGTCCAGTAGTATAGCTGTGATTTCCTATTCTATGCATGCGTTTTGTAACATCCGATAGAAGTGTGTGTCATAGAACTGTTCAGTGTTCATGTGTACATTTCTATAGGAATATGTTGCTGTTAATCAAGCATTTAAATGCCCTTGGAAATCGTAATTTATATATATGTATACATATACTGTACAAAGCTGATGGTTGTACTAGCTGTTACAGAAACTTTAGAGGTTTACCATTGTATTACTCTTTACAGCTTTTTAATCCTGGCATTTCTGCTAAGGATATGAACATCATATCGCCAAGTTCTGCTAATATTGGAACTGTGAGTAAAGGAATAATACATTTTTTGTAGCATTAGTTTACATTTGTGGAGTCTTTATTCTCATTTAAATCGAAATTTGAACTGCAGATCAGTGTCATCAGTCATCACTTGGCTTTGAGCCAACACATTTGGGTCTGTTTTCATAACACACCTTTACAATTGTAACCTGTTGCTTTATTAGATGTATGTAACCTGTGTTTCACGTGATCAGTTCATGAACTCAGTTGTGTTTTTTAGATGTCAGAATATTTTGAAACCAGAGACAATGCAGAGACAGATGAAATTGACAGCAGTAATGGTAGGTTGCTTGTTTTCAGCATCATTTATTCATTTTAATAAACATTAAATACAGTATCTTAAGTTGACACCATGGGCTGAATGAATCAACCGCTCAGATGTTTTTCCACAGTCAATGCTACTATACCTTTTAACTGTTTTTAAAGCTATTTGATCACTCAAGTGTAGAAAATAAGAAAGCTAATTCTTCTTAATTAGATTAGGTGTGGTTTCTTTGGTATCAGATTTGCATGGCAAAAGTATATATTTTTTATTGTCAGTCAAGCAGAATTTATATAGGGCTTATTCCACGCCCAGTCAACCAGAAAAGGGGTATTTTGTTGCCCGTTCGTCTCGGATTTTGCTAGAAAAATTCACTTGCGGGTCTTTGAGCACGCTGAGTTCAGAAATGCTAATCTATTTTTTTTTCTTAATTTCCCCTTCGAGCTGTGACCTGGCAAAGGTCAACCTAAAGTGAAAAAGTGACCCTGACCAGAAAAATCACCCTGGACTCAACTTAGACGCTACCAACATGTGAAGCACCTTGTTCGACTCGTAATGAAGAGGGCTTTCGACAGAAAAATACCAGGAGCACCTAACTGACTTTTGGCAAGTTGTCAGACGAGGGGCAAGTGACAAGTTTTATTAAACTTAGTAGACATACCAAACATTCAAATTGCAGAGGGGGTTAGTGACCAGTGGGGGGGACTTGAAACCAGAAGTGTTTCACAAAATTGGAAAGAGTGGTCCCTTAGGTTCTTACAGCAATACTAACATTTTAGGACCCACATCCCCTACAGGGTAAAGGGTTGGGCTGAAGTTTGAATAAAACTAATTTGCCCCATCATCCCGCAACCTGGCAAAAGGGAGTCAGGTGCTCCTGGTATTCTCGAAAGCCCCCTTCATTATGAGTCGAACGAGGTGCTTCACATGATGGTAGCGTCTAAGTTGAGCCCAGGGTGATTTTTCACTTTTGCCAGGTCACAGTGATTACCATTTCTGAACTCGGCTGGCCCGAAAACCCCCAGGTGAATTTCTCTAGCAAAACCTGAGACGGTCTGGTTGAGTTGTTATGGAATGACCCATAGGGAAGGAAAAAAAACATTCTCCCAAACGCTAACTCAACAATTACAGGAGAACATCTAGATAACTCCAAAGAATATGTACAAGAGTCAGTGATTCTCCGGTACATTAAAAAGAAAGAACATTTAAGAAAGTTTCTGTTCTTTATTTTTCCAACAGGGAAGCATGTAGTGCAGTGCACACACAATCCCCTGCTAACCTTAATGGATGAGCTTTGCTGTAGTTTAGAGTCAGAGGTGGCTGGCCCTGCAGAGCCCTCCTTTCTGTCTCTTGAGGAAGAGCCTTCTGTGCCATTCACAGATTGCACAAGTGACGTGAGAGTGGAGTACAGCCCTAACAACCAAACGACTGGCATTCATGAGCTTTACGAGGAAAAGAACAAAGGTGATTCTGGTTCCCCTTCAATCTGGCTGAAAAAAGGATAAAGTCTTTGGTAAACAAACAGAAGAGATCGCAGGTTACTTTGTTCTGATTGTAACTGATGTCATGTTAGTCTGAATTTAAGGAAAAACTGTGTAATATGTATCTGTTTATTAAATAGAAGTATTTCTAATACGTTTTTTGTAACTTTTGTTTCAGGACCAGACAACACACTCAATCCATCTTTTTCAGAAGATGTTCTATACATGTTGAATGAGGACGCCTTGTGAACACTCCCTTGAATCATCTCTGTAAAACCTTAAAAAAAAAAAAAAAAAAAAAAAAAAAACATTGCATACCTTTGATGCTACGATAGACATTTGTAACCCTTACACCTTCTCTAAATGTCTGCCTTGTGACAGCTGCTGCATTAAGCTTGTGTCGGTCACTGTGACCACTGCATTGGACACAACTCCATGTGATGACTGTTGATTCCATGAAGCTAAAAGAACAGCTTTAGCAGGTGCTAGCCTACAGAAGTACATACCTCCATTGAAAATACTTAAGAGATACAGGGGAGGAGTACGTAACAGCTTCCTTGTACATTCTTGGTCATCCATGCATCCAATTAACAGAAAACTTCCCAAACTTTAGGCATTTTCCCACCAGTTACAAATATTTTCGCATCAGTCTGCAGTAACCTTGTAAACACATTGATGGTGCTAAGTGACCATCTTATCCCCATGCATCTTTTGGGAAAAGTCACTGCATTAGCAAAACTATAATTCACATTCAGGAAATTGTTTTATTTTTTAAATGGTTAAACAAACACGTTTATTGTGGAAACTCAAGGGACGTTTGTTACATAGCCAGTAAATCATTACAAAACATATATAGTAATAATAACACCGTGTAACAAATTTTTTTTTTTTTTGGTTCCTGGATAGTAAGTGTTATTTCCTAATTGCTTATGCCTCAAAAGTATAGAAAATGGCCATTATTCCCCACAAACTTTGCTTTTATGACCAGGACAGTGATATTTTGAAATGTACCTATTTTCTAGAACATTCCAGATAGATTCAGTGCTGAGTAAACTTGGAGTAACTTCTAGAACTTTCCAGTAATATAAATAGTAGTATAAATACCAGTTCAGTTTAGTTCCAGCTGCCTAAGTGGATACATATCTGCATTTTTCTGAGATGGCATCAAGAGGCTGCAAGCATCTGGCAGACCCATTTTGCTATGTCTGCGGCCAATTTATCAAGACGAGCGAAAAAGTACTCTGGAAGCATCTGCTAAGATGTGTGAGGCCTACAAGGCATATTTCGGCATGCCTGTCGGGGATCAAGACAAACCCTGGGCACCTCATTTCACCTGCGAGCACTGCAAAAAAACTCTGGAAGGTAAGATGGACAATTGTTGCTCGGAATTTTATGTTATAAAATTTGTTAACATTTTTTAAATTGTAAAAGTTTTTAATTTTAAAATGTTTTACAATTTTCAATGTTATTGAAAAAATATATATGAAAAATGTTGAGAGAATCTCTTACACATTAGTCATGGGTGAAATAAATGTATTTTTGTAGGATGGTACAGAGGGGAAAAGAGAGCCATGAAGTTCGCTATCCCAAGAATTTGGCGTGAACCCACTGACCACTCAAGCAACTGCTATTTCTGCATGGTGGACCCTTCCAAACGTCAGACTGGCAAGAATGCACCTGCTATCATGTATCTGGACCTTTCTTCATCTATTGCCCCGGTGCCACACTGCCATGAGCTCCCCGTACCCACTCCTCCAGAGAGAGAGCAGCAGTCTTTAGAAGAGAGCAGCAAGTCAGAGAGCGAGGAAGACGTTGTAGATCCAGATGACAATTTCAGAGGTGGAGCTGAGGAGAGAAACCCATACTACCCCAACCAAAAAGACCTCAACGACTTGATTAGAGATCTTGGTCTCACCAAGTCCAATGCCGAGCTTTTGACGTCTAGGCTCAAGCAGTGGAACTTGTTGGATGAAAGTGTGCAAGTCGCAGATCAGAGGAAACGTCACCAACCTTTTTCCAGCTTCTTCACCCGTCAAGATGGGCTCTGCTTCTGCCACAGTGTTACCAGTCTTTTCGAGGCAATTGGAATCGTCTGTAACCAGAACGAGTGGCGCCTCTTCATTGACAGCTCATCCAGGAGCCTCAAAGCCGTGCTACTCCATCATGGTAACAAGTACCTGTCTCTTCCCCTGGCTCACTCGGTGCACCTCAAAGAGGATTACAACAGCATCAAGACCTTGCTGGACGCCTTGAAGTATGATGAGTACGGCTGGGAGGTCATAGGAGACTTAAAAATGGTGGCATTCCTGATGGGTCTCCAAGGCGGTTTTACCAAGTTTCCCTGCTATCTTTGCCTTTGGGACAGCAGGGACACCAAGGCGCACTACCACAGGCGGGACTGGCCACAGCGGACCGAGTTCTCTGTGGGGAGGAACAACGTCAAGTGGGAGCCACTGGTGGACCTCTGGAAGGTGCTGATGCCATCACTGCACATCAAATTGGGCCTTATGAAACAATTTGTCAGAGCTGTAGATAAGGAGTCGGCAGCCTTCAAGTACCTTCAAGACTTCTTCCCTAAGCTGTCTGAGGCAAAGGTCAAAGCCGGTGTCTTCGTCGAACCACAGATAAAGAAGATCCTGGAGTGCAATGAATTCCCCAAGAAGCTCACTAGTAAGGAGAAAGCAGCTTGGAACAGCTTTGTCGCAGTGGTTCGGGGCTTCCTGGGCAATCACAAGGCCGAAAACTATGTGGAGCTGGTTGAGACTCTGGTGAATAACTACGGCACAATGGGCTGTAGGATGTCCCTCAAAGTCCATATCCTTGATGCACATCTTGATAAATTCAAGAAGAACATGGGAGCTTACTCGGAGGAGCAAGGCGAGCGCTTCCACCAGGCTATACTGGACTTTGAACGCCGCTACCAAGGACAGTATAACGAGAACATGATGGGAGACTACATTTGGGGGCTGATTCGTGAAAGTGATTTACAGTATAATCGTAAATCTCGAAAAACTACTCACTTCTAAATCTTTTGTAGTCATTTTTGTATTACTTTAGTATAAATACATGTTAATTTAGATTCATATGTTGTTTTTTTCTTACTTTATGTGAACGAAAAGACACAAATTCACCCATTTTCTCATTGGAAATAGGTAAATTTCAAAATATCACTGTCCTGGTCACAAAAGCAAAGTTTGTGGGGAATAATAGCCATTTTCTTTACTTTTGAGGCATACGCAATTAGGAAATAACACTTACTACCCAGGAACAAAAATTGTGTTACATAGTGTAATAATAATAACATTGTTTTTGTTATTTTGTAATTCTGAAGTCATAGGGTAATTTTGTTACATTACACACTATTTCTTGCGAAAATGGAATTGTGTAAGAAATTAGTCATATGCAGTACATTTATTTGAAAGGCAAGTTAAGGTGTCCCATTGTCAGTAGAATTTTTAATTTAATGTGTTAGGAAGCCTTGGGGCTCCTAATACCTCTAGCAAATACTTTTTTTTTTTTTTGCTTCCTTGTACAGAAATGTTATTGATGTTAAAATATATTGTATTTTTTAATCTATATTAAAAAAAAAAAAAGGATGTTTTCATAAACAGTCCATGAGAGTATATGGTAAAATGCGCTCAGCACTAATGCATGTCACCCTGAGACAGGGCATTTCACATTGTAGGGTCACTTTCTAGTGTTTTTATATATTTTTTTATTTCAAGCTACAATGTAACTCCATGCAATGGGGCCTACTCATGCCACCATTTTAAAATGGGGGACGTCAGATATGAATCGAATCTGAATAAATATTTGTCCCCTTTACCTCTGTTATTTGCTTCTGCTTACAATATTCCACCAGCTAAAAAGCCGCTTTAATTTCTGTATTATCACGCAAATAGGAGTATGCACGTACGTAGGGCTTTCCCTTATATGGTAGATAATAAGTTGTGGACTGTTTTGTAACAGCTGAAGAGCAAGAAAAAAATAAGGTGAAAATCAAATAGAAATCTACGTACAATTTTATTGTCACAACATACCTTGCATTTGCAAATTAAAGTATATAGTCTGCAGCACAAGTCCTGCATTTGCTTATTCCTTCATAACAAACGAGTAACTGCCTTCCCCCAGTAAGTAACCGTTGTGCCTATTAGCATGATTGTACAGTTGGCTTAAAGAGGTAAATTGGTATTTCAGAATTGCATAATAGCGTGCACCTGGAGTGACAGTGAAGCTGTTAAAATGTAGCCTTGGACACCTGGTACCTGACCTGGTGATGAAGGTTTGCCACGCAGACTTTGCTGAAAACAATGCATTTTTTTAAATTAGTGTACAGGTTAGTGATTAGCCATGAATTTCTAGATTAGAACAAGTGGGAGATTCAGTCTGCCCTAGAAGACCTCTGTGGTTTAAATACTTAAAGACAGAAAGGGGCTGTGGTTACTTGCCTCACCCAGTTAAATGGCTGTATTGGAAATGGCTGGTCCAAACTTACATTATGAAGTGGTCTTCATAGTCACGCTGTATTTGGAGGATGGGTAAACATGAAAATGAAGTATACGTGCAAATGCTTAGCAAAAAAAAAAAAAAAAAAAAAGCCACCTTGTGTCAACTATAGCAATGACCAAAGGGAAAAAAAAAATAAACATTTGCATTGTGTTGTGAATTAATAATATTGTCAATTTTGTTTGTAGTTTATTGAGATTCTCCACCGTGGCATTATCGCAGTACAACACCATGCCTCATATGGCTTCACTATTCCCCTAATTACTGGGGGATTTTGTTGGGCATATGAAATAGCAATATTAAAATAAATCTAGCTTACTCAGGCTCTTATCACTGCAACGAGGAGCAAAAAGAATGATAAACAGCAACTGCAGAAAAAAAAAACAAGGGTTGTTACGAAGGTCATTACAACCACTTACGCTATCTGAGGAAAGAAAAAGGAGAAGTGTCACCACTAAATGTATAAAACAAGGTCAGGTCCTATTTTTTTCGACTTTTGGGTATCTGTTCTCCAAAATGAAGCTGCTGTTTGTATTCATTTTGCCACTGGCATTTAGTGCTTCAGCTGTTGGTGAGTTAATATTTTTATTTTTGACACTATTGATTGGTTTCGCACAATGTAGGTAACCCTAATTAAAATGATCTTTAGAAGTGTTTTAGAAAGCAAAAGGAGTGGCATAATTCTTCTTGAATGTTTTCACTATACTATTATCCTGCCTGATTAATGATACAGTAGACTCCATTGTTTATATATTTATATAACCTGTCCTAGATCACAGAATAGGGAGACACTTCATTGTCTTTAATGTATCTATACACTCTCCTTAATGTGAGATCCAGATGTGTAAGCTACTTTAATGGCATAAGATTTCTATAAGATTTGTTAAGTACTTGGGTAAATTAAGTCATTTATTACACCGTGTAACATTTTTTTTTTTTTTTGTTCCTGGGTAGTAAGTGTTATTTCCTAATTGCTTATGCCTTAAAAGTGTAGAAATGGCTATTATTCCCCACAAACGTTGCTTTTGTGACCAGGACAGTGATATTTCAAAATATCACTATTTCCAAAGGGAAAACGGGCAAATGTGTGTCTTTTCGTTCACATAAAGTCAGAAAAAAACAACTTATGAATCCAAATTAACATGTATTTATACTAAAGTAATACAAAAATGACTACAAAAGATTTAGAAGTGAGTAGTTTTTCGAGATTTAAGATTATACTGTATTTACAAGCAAAAAATTGTGTTACATAGTATTATTATTATTATTATTATTATTATTATTATTATTATTATCTGGCTCTGTACGCATCAGGCGGATTACTTTTGAATAGGGTCCATAGTAGAGGTAATATTAATATTATTAAATAATAATAATAATAATAATAATAATATGTAATCAGCAGACCATATGTGAATGTTTTGTCCTATATACAAACAAAAAAAAATTGTATAGTAATTGTTGCCAGGTAAATCTACACATTTACCGCATTATCTATAAAATTACTGATTTTACACATGAACCATGGCGTGCAAACACACATATATGTTACTACAATAAAATGTATGATATACAGAAAAATGAATGGCCTTTTTCCTTTTTTAACCATTTAGTGGAATCCTCTAGGACAAAAAAATTAATTGGGTGGAATCAATCACAAAAGCACTATATCAGAATGTGACTTGCACATTTTTTATTTATTTTTCTTTGTTTTCGCCAACAGATGCCAATAAAAACCTAAGCGCGGTGCCCAGCATCACTGCAGTTCTGGGCAGAGACGTTACCATACCGTGCACTTACCAGCTGTCACCGGGATACTCCGAAGTGAGTTTAAAATGGGCAATGAGGAAGGATGGAGACACTAAGACTATTCTCTACAGGGACAGGCTCAGCTACAGCATTCCCCTCTCGATGTACAGATCCCGAGTAAGCGTCCCAAGCACTGACCAGGTCGGGAATGTCTCGCTCACTCTGAAAGAAATGTATTTCCAGGACAGAGCAGATTACTTCTGTGAAGTGACCTGGAGAAATGGGAGCGAAAACACAGAGCAGGACACAGCGCTCATTAAAGTATCTGTCGTCCAGGGTAAGAGTCTGTTGTGTTACTTGAATATATGTGCAGTAGTTTTGCACCAGGGAGATGCAGCTTATATATAATACAGTTTGCATGTCCGGGATACCATTAACCTAACAAATGAATCCTCTGAAGCACTGCTCCATAGATGGAAGGTGTCTGTACGAAACTGTTTTACCTATATTAAAACATTATTTGACAAGTGAATTGGTTTTAAATATAGATATACACATTGTTCCTGTCAGTGGTCATGTTTTATTTTTAATTGTGTTCTAGTTCCTGTTTCCAAACCAGTTATGCCCAATGTCCAGTCCCCACTCTACATCCAAGCGGGTCAAAGCATCAGGCTCACTTGTACAGCTGCTGGGTCTTTACCCATCACATACATGTGGTACAAGAAGCAACCAGATGGGACCAAAACAAGGTTATCAAGACAAGCTTCCCTCCGCATATCTGATGCAGGAACATACTATTGTGAAGCAGAGAATGGTGCTCCTGGAAAGAAAGTTGAACAGAGTGATCCAATAGAACTTATTGTACAAGGTAGGCAAATCCACTTGTCATAAAACAGTAGTGGATATGTATATCCAGCGCATGAGTGGCAGTAGAAATAAATACAGGAATTATACAGTGCATTGCTTTATTACCACAACTTTGCATGGCCTTATCTAAAACAGTTCTAATGCTTTCATTTAATAGCACTTACAGACCTTTCAAAATGTCTTTAAAAGTTGACCATTTAGATAATGGTTATTTGAGTACTGCAGAATAACAAGAGCTTGCCACAGATAACTTCAGCATGTGACCCAATATCTAATGCTAGCAGTGCAAAGAGAGGGGTCTGTCCTGTTGGTATACATATTTTTATAGAGCTGAATGGCCTAAGGACTCTCTTGCACTGTCACTGTAGATGTTTGATTTTCTGTACCTTGCTTCAGATACTTTGCTACGAGATAATTTATCTCAGGGTCTCATTATTGCCATTCTGTTATCTCGTCTGTCTTCTGTTTTTTCTCGAGACCCTAATATAAATGATCTCGTGATCATGAGATAATGGAATGATAATATTGAGACTCTGAGATGAATTACCTTGTGATCTCGAGATAACAAATACATAATGTATTTTTTCTGTTGACCTCAACGAGTTGCCGTATTATTGGTTGAAAATTCCACAGCAATGTGAACGGATTGTAACGTGTGAAGTTTGACATTAATTTCTCTTTTTTCGTTCTCTCAGAGTGATTCTAAGTAATGTCTAAAGATTATACTTATCAAACTACTACTGAAGATAGTGTAATATTATCATGTAAAACCAAACTTCTACAATTTTGTGTGGATTTTATTAGCTAATATAATTACGTAAACTTTCAACTATTTAACATAGTAAAAGGAATACATTTTAAAAATGGAACTGTGGTATACAGTTAGGAAACTGCCTTCACATGTTGCTGTGGCAAAGTGGTTTGCAGTGTGCAGGTGTAGAGGTGATGCAGTGCTCAAGACAAGGACAAACAACAAAGTACTGGTGAAATGGTGGTTTATTTTTAAATCCAACGTCACTTGACAACAGCAAAATAATGGAGGACTAGCAATACACAACGATGTGTATTGTGCAGTTAAATAAACACAGGGTTCAGTCCTGAGATAAGACACAGTATTTCAAACACACACAGAATACAAACAGGATCACAAGTCCAGAGTGAGTGCTGAAGTGCAAGTGGTGAAATACAGTTTATTCAGTGAGTACGACTTCAGTGAAGTCCGGGTTGGGAGCTGGCCTTAATCAACAGCTCCTGGAAGTGTTAGCCGTCTCTAAATGGCAAACAGTACAGTTAACACGGCAAACAAAACATGCACGAAACACTCAAGGTACAAAACAGGGTCCTTCAGCAGTCCTCTCGCAACCATAACAAAGGAGCAGATCACCTCGCTGCATCCCCTTTTGTACCATCAGTCACGCCCCCTTGGTTAGCGAGTACAACCGCTTCTCCTCCAAATCGCGGTTGCCACATTGCTTCCTTTATGGGTAAATGACATGGTGTACCATAGCTACGCCCCTTTTCCAGAATGCCGACTTTCCCTTTCCACCTTTCCCTGGGAATTAATTGTCAGACCATCCAGTCTGGGGCACTCTGTACCCTTTACATAGTACCCTCACAGGCCAGGAGCGAGATTTATAACCAAGATTCATTCTTTCTCTGTCACAGTTGCATATTCAATTTACCCGCTATGCACATATAAAATTGTATTTTCTGTTTCTTTGTTTCTCTAATTTAGTAACGAAAATTCCCACGTCTACTTCTTATACTGAAACCAGCAGCACTGAACCTGGTAATGATTCCTAATCATGTTACTGACTTTGTTAACAAAATGATGTCTTGTTGCTAGAAGTACCAAAAGCTTTTTGTGATGTTCTCTCTTAGAACGGAGCGAACTGACATCTGAAGACTATAGCTACTATACCACTGAACAAGATAACTGTGATTCGACAAGTATTTTGGTTTTGCAAATGTTTATGGCTTTACTCTATATATATATATATATAAGTGAAAGCAAACTTCAACAATTTTATCTAATATATTTAAGTTAGGATAATTTCACCCACATGACTAACTCCGACTCTTGAAGCCTCTCAGGCTGATATCAATGCTCTAGGGTATAGAGAGAGGAGCCTTAGTGTGCTGGGAGTGTGTGGGCGGACTTGCAATGCCTTAATTGGTACAGAACAGTAAGGTAAACACACCCAAAATAAGGTCTTTGCTGTATTCTGGTATGTTAATCTAGCCCCAGCTTGTATGGTTTTGGGGATCCATCTACTTTATATATATTCTATTCTAGATATATATATATTCTACTGCCTCACAATTGATTTCCCTATGTACAAATACTGTATTCCGTAACGAACTTGCTTTGATGCTTGCAAAGCTTTGATTAACTATTTTAAAAAAGATTAACATTTTTTTAAATGTGTTTATTTGCACTGATTTATTTTTTTAATTCCAGATGTCACAGATACATCAGCCACAGAGTCTACAGCACATACTGCTGAGAAAGGTAAGCACGAGACCAGGAGTTCAGGAAGTTTATTCAGAACAGGTTGATGTCAGGGCTAGTAAACTGATGTACCTTCATGAGCTAATGAGAAGTGAAGGAGGGACAGGACTGTGGTTGATTTATGTGAAGTGGATGCTTTATCTGAAGTGACCTGACATGATTAGGCACTGTGTCAGTTCATAGTTCATATAGCTATAGTCTGAACATGTAAGTGCTATGTACTTAGTGTATATAGTAATTTGGATGTGTGTTAGTTTACACACAGTTTGTAATGACAGAATGTGTATGTGGCTTGCATACAAAAATTGATAGTTTATACTTTTGATAATTTCTTTGTTGGTCAGTAATGGATTTTGTAATTACAAGTAGTGAATGTACTAGTGTACTATAGGGGCTACGAAAGAACATATAACTTGTAATGTTCATACCTTTGTATTTACATAGCACTTGATGTGCAATTATATCGATTAAATACTAAGCTTCTTTTACATGCCATCCTCTTCCACAGAAACAGTAAAAATAACATGTTTTAGTTACAAATAAAATAAGTTCTTGTTACAAAAAGTTACAAAAGTAACTGCCAGTTTAGACTATAGCTTGTGAAATAAATGAGAAATAAGCTTGGCTAATTTAAACAAACTTTTTGCAGATGGAAATGCTGTTTCTCCTGCTTCGCATCAAAAAGGTACCAAATAAGTATATTAACACAAGGATCCACGTTCTGTTAACTAGTGTGGTACACCAGAGGGTACAAGGTTCAGGTGCCTTTTAGGACAAACTAACCCATGTGTCAAATATGAAAAGTTACTGGCTTATTTCTTTTAAAAAAACAAACAAAACAAAAAAAAATTCTCTAGTCCATGACACCAGGAAGCTGCCCACTCAAAGATTCAGGTTACCATACATTGCAATATTCCCAATGTTACTTCACATTTCACCAGGTTTCTTCATACCGGAAAAAAACATCCTCTCACTACTGTTGCTCTGGCTTAGTGGCTGGTCAGAGATACATGTAGGAAAAAACAATGACCTATTCTGCCCAGACAGTTTGAAAATATGCATTTTAAAGAGAAAGTAGTCACAATTGTATGGTGTTCGAAATCATCTGGAGTGGTTCTGGGTTATTAGCTCCAACATCTGTAGGATTAAAGTAGGTTTTTTTGAAAATTTTGTTAAAAGGTACCTAAAATGCCATTTGAAGCTACTGCTGTAAAACAGGAGCAGGCTGCTCCAGCTGGAACCTTCTCACTTCCCCCCTTTGTTTCAGTAGTCCTGACCTTATACACCTTTGCATTAGATCACACAACGATATGTCATCACCAGTAATTCAGCTGCAATAACTAACATATGGTTTCCTGTTGCATGTATCTTAAATTCCTATAAAGTATTAATGGATTTATGTCAAATTATTCGAAACTCAACAGTTACTGCATTGACCTTTTGCACACCTGGTCAGGACAGAGGATCTGAAACAATGTACTGTAGATGGGGACTGAGCTTTACTCTGATTAGCCATAGTTTCCCTTTACTTTCAGTAGAGGTCACTGCAGCCAATAAAGTGGGATAGAAATAATGCTAAAAACATGTGTATACCAATTCATTGCATACAGTATAACTGCATACACGTTTGAATCACATTTCTTTATAAAACATTAACTATTTTAAACAGTTAAAAGAACTGGCCATATACCTAATGCCAACTGCTAGCATACTTGGTGGTAAGGCTCCAAAAGGGTTCTAGTTACTAGTTTAAACAACTTTCTCTGTCACTATATCCATTGCTCCTAAAAAGAAACTTAGCTATAAAGTTAGAGGAGAAGCATCTTTGTGGGTGTCTCTCCTTTCTTTTCAGGTATACTGAGTAACCTCTTCAGGACTCTCATAACACCTCTGTTATTGCATTACTGGTACCGCTTCTCTTGGACTCTTGCAGTGACTTCATTGTGTTTCTTCCAGGGAACAGGACTCTGTTAAGGGTCTACATTCTGATTGCTGGTCTCTGCATCCTGGTGCTCCTCGTTGTCATCATAGCCAACGTCATAACTGTGAAGAAAAGGAATAAGCAAAGTATGATTGGCATCAAAACCATGACACTATGGGGATGTTTGTGTTGCACTGTTATTGTGAGATCATTCTTGCAGGCGCAGGTGCTTTTGTTATCGCTAAGTTTAGGCTGGCAGAATAATAGTCCTGGTCTCCCTTTTCTTCTGTTGAAGATTATTTTATTTTTTTATTTTTTTATTGGCTGTTGTGTTCTCCTTTATCTCCATGTGGGAGGTGACAAATAGCATTATGATTATTGTTAAGCTAGTTTCCAGGGCTTGGCAACAAAAACAATAAACCTGAGCCGGAATGAACCAGCTGTTTCTTCCTGGTATCTACTCACTTCCTGTGCGGCAAGTCATATGACATGATTAGATACCAGGAAGTAGCTGAAATATACTTGAAATATCTGCAGATTTCAAATTGAAGTATAAAACAGTAGCTATGTATAACAAGATTTTTAGCTGAAGAAAGGGGGGGGGGGTGATCATAATGCTGCTAAGAGGATAGGAAATGGAGTATAAAAACTTGGTTAGAACTCCTTTAAAGGTCATCATTTTAGTGTATAATGATGTCTTGTGGAGTTGAGTTTCAGTACACAGTGTATAACTATTCTGTGCTAAACACCATTCCCTTCCTACTGTTTGATATTCACTGGAATGGATTTGCCAATGCTACTTGTGTCTAATAAGCCTCAATTTCAAATGTATTCTCCCTAATGATCCATAAGTGCAACCATTAAGGTTAATAACACTTTGGAGTGGTTATATCTAGTTGGAAAGCTAGCCTATTAGTCCAATATGACTTGCAAGCAATGGAAAAACCATCTGCATTTATTAAGTAAACTAAATAATGTGGTATTTCTTATTATCTAATTAAAGCTTGCTTTCTTTCTTTCCATAGAAAATGCATATGACCTTGTAACGTAAGTATGACTCTGCACTGTGCAGTAATTCAATCTCACTTTTCGGTTTACTTTATAGTTCCTGTATACGATTCATTTTCTTTACGTAGTAAAACCTGACTGGTGGGAGGCTTATGCACTGAACTTTATTATGGTTAGCCTATAGAAGGTAACACAAAGGAAAGTGGTAAGAGGATTCAAAATGTAAGTCCAGAGCAGAAAGGAAAAGCTACAAGGGGTGACTAAGGTGTTCCTGGGGGACGGTTGTGCTCACATTAGGAGTAACACAAAGTGAAATTGTTAACACAACAGCTATCAATGTATTAGCTGTGTACTCTAAAGCAGGGGTGTCAAACTCAGTTCCTGGAGGGTCGCACTGTCTTCTGGCTTTCGTTCCACCCGAGCTGCCATTCCCTTAATTGGTCTAATTATTTGATTCATTGGACAAATTTAACACTTCTCTCTAGGCCTCAAATGTTTTATAGGCAGTGCACCTTGAATCAACTGCATTTTTTAAAATCATCAGCTGTAAAAGACAAACAATAAATATGTCCAACTCAACAAATAATTACATCAGTTATGTTAATTGAGAGCTGGAATGAAAACCAGAAGACAATGCAGCCCTTGGGGACTGGTGTGACAACCCTGCTCTACACTCTTACTGTGCATCAGACAGATACATCTGTTTTGGTAACTTTTTGTTAATGCCTATAACATGTACGGATTTCTCTTATTGTTGTAGTTTTTCCCCTCATCTTGCTAGGGCACCGAACAGCATGGAAGACAAAAAATGAACTGCGCGCGAAAACGAATATGAAGCAATGATATGCAAAAACGAGAATGAGTATGCTACCATGACTAAGACCTGAGCCAGCTCAGGAATCAATGCATCAGGACTCAAACAACTGCCCTAGTTAGCAAAGTCATCTGGAATGGTACTGTGCTGCATTCGTGCATGGTGATCATGAAAATCAACGTACTTTGAGTATCTCTATTACAGTTCAAAATTGCAATCTTTCACAACTCTGCTCAGTCATCGGGAATTCCATGTTAGGGCTAGGTTACACAGTGCATTGGGGTGGTAACTTTTTCACAACTTTTATTCTGCCTTGCAACTGCTGTTTTGTAGAAAATTGTGCAAGTCCCCTGGACAAGCCCTCAGTTGGGGCTTATCTGTGCACACTTGGAAGTGCTTGAAGTTCTTGCATATCGTTTCCATGTGATCTTCTGATCATGTGTGTTGATATCTGTGGTACTCTGCTCTGACAAGCATTTGTATTTAGTAAAGAGTGGATTATCATGAAAACAAAACTTTCATTAGCACAACTGCATTCAGAAGCAAACTATTATACCTTTATCTGCAGAAATCAGCTATTAAGTACTGGGATCCATACAAAATGCCCTACATATTTTACAAACAGCTCATTGTTATGCTTTCAGCTTGAGTGCAACTCTTAGTATATGTATTTGTATTGAGCTAAACATCTTAAAAACAGAGATATAATCTGATATCTGGTTGAAGGATGTTTGGTTTTCACATTAAATGTCAATAAACCCACACAAAAAAAATAGCATTTGAGTAACTTTTTTGGCAGGATTTTGGTTTCAGTGTGTTTCATGTGTTATTATTTGAAGACATGCTGTGTTAACAATTGTAAGAGTGAAACATTTTGTAAAGCTAGAAGATAAACCATAAAAAAATGCATCCAGTGCATTCCCCAATGCTGTACTTTATAGATACAGAAGTATAATTGTATTGATATTACTATACATGTCATAATTACACTGTAACGACACCGTAACTACACATGGTTGTGCAGTTACAATGTAACAACATTTTTTATTACAGTATGATAACTATAGACAGTTGCTCGCATACTTTGTAATTACAATGTGCTTACGCACATGATTGTGTAGTAACAATATAATTACTTTGTAACAGCACATCTAATTACAGTGTAATTACATTGTGTTTTGAGACTTAAGGGGGTTGCTCTTGTATTTGCAATATTTTGAATTATATTTGTGGCATTCAGTCAATTAACAAAGCCTTTTAGTTTCTCAGGGATTGTCTAACACTGGAATTCTTATTTACAGTATGGTCTTTTTCATCTGAAAATATTATATATTGTTTTAATAAAACACAATTAGGATGGCTTGCTTTTACTCAAGAAGGGTTGGATACCTTATTTTAAAAACACTTAAAAATCAAAACATCAACTTAAGAATTCATATTTAGTCAAATGCTCTTTCTTTGCATTTAAACGACTGTTCAAATACCTTACATGTGGTTATATTATGGATGCATTACATTATCAAACTAGAATTATTTGTGACTCGTAAAACCACAGGGTCCACTGCATTGTCCACTGCATTGTATGCATGCATGCTCTGGGAAATCTAAAACTCAATTTGTATTGGTAACTTCAATTCCCATTATCATATTTGTATGGTAGGCATTTGTGCATGTTTCTGCAAGTGTAACACAGCAGGGAGGGGGTTAATATCCTCCCTGCCAAAAGCGTACTTGTTTAATTATTTGTATTAGTTAATTATTACCTGTACCTGGCTGTTCTCGTAAATTATAGCCAGGTGCAGGATATTTAAAGAAAGCAGCCAGTCCCCTCAGGGCTGCTGCTGTGTGAAGGAGCCCGATTGAAGAGGTGCTCAATCATAGTAAAAAAAGATAACTGTGTTCCTTTTTTTTTATTTTGGTGAAACTGTGTGTTTTGCAGCTGGCTTACTAGAATTAGGTTCCTGACATGTATAGACAGCACTCCAAAAATGGAGTTAGGGTTTTGATTTGTTTTGTAAAAATTAAAGTGTGCGCAAGCGCTTTTCTTTCAGTTCCTGTGTGTTGTGTCATGTTTTGAAGGGAAAAGAGCCTGAGAGAGCCTGTGTGGCATAAGTGACAATACATTAAGTGTGATGATTGAACTTTGGACCAACCAAATGCCAATAAAATGACCTATTTTACTATACTAGAGTTGCAGTTGAATAGAGCCCCACACAGACTGAAGTGTGATCAATTGTGCTTACAGTGCACTAGATTGTATTGTGTGTGTGCTTTAGCATCTCATTGTTAGCCTCAGCTCTCTGAAGATCTGTTATGTAGCTGTAGTTGCCCACAAAGACTGCTTGTCCAATGACTAAAGACTCCCAATTAAATACTGTTTGTTGATCTGAGCGCACTTCACGTGTATTTAATATGTACTGTGTTGTACTGTATGCGTTTGGCAGGTAGTAAGGTCTCTGATATTAGTAAGACCTCAGATCTTTGAAGAACCCTTCTGTAGCCTGACACTGTCCATATATAGCTATCTGATCACAGGATATCACACATCCTCTTTTACTCAAAGCCGTAGTTAGCATTGGAAGTCATGAGGGCCATTGACATTCACTGAGAGCCTAAGTAGGCATTTGCACAAAAAATAAAAAAAAAGATGCAAAGTGCTTACTCATTGTTTTTTGTTTTTTTCTTTTTTTTCATGTTGCAAACAAGTGAAAAGGTATTGTATGTGCGTTATTACACTGTGCGTTAAGTGGGAGATGACTGGATATTTGTATTAATATTAGAGCTAACTATTAAAAATTATTTACAACATTTCTTCCCTCTAAATTGGGGTACATAAGGCACACAGACTAGGAGTGTAAAGGCCAGCTTTGGACACCCCAGATTTAGCTATACTGGGCTGTATAACTATCACTGCTTGTGTTCTGACTGCCTGCTTACAAAGGTGGTTTAAGCAAGCCGATTGTGTGGCTTTGGCAGAACTGCTCCAATGCAATTCTATGAGAATCTCGATTCACCCGATATGCTGCCCCCCCAGTCAATACTGAAAGAGGATTAGTACACAGACTGTTATCCTCAATAAATATCTTCAACAGCTTTAAACTTGAATACTCAGGAAGGACATGCAAGATAAAATTATCTCTCTGATCCCATGCAGCAGTGTGGTCATGTGGTTATTTCTGTTAGTGCTGTGTTGTTCAATGCTTTAATTCTTGTTGGTGCTTCTCCGTCTCTGTGCCCCTGTTTAGTCCGTTATAATGCAACGAAAAACTGCAATGCATGATAAATAGTGAGCATCACAAGACTGATTGAAATGTGTGTCCACTGAGGTGCATTAAACAGAATGAGCATGTGAAGCTGAGCTGTAAAAGAAGTGAGAAAGAGAAGCTTGTGAATAATGAGGTTGAAAATGAAGAAGAAATGCATATTAGAGGCCTAGTCACAAAGCTTTAAGAAATGTTCTTTTTTTTCTAAATGAAGTTTGATTTTCAAGAAAATTATGTTGGAAGAAGATCAAAGACAGTCCAGAACTTTCTGTCTGTGATTTAACTCAGGAGTTGAGGCTTGCGCTTCAAGTAGAGCAGTGTTTTGTTAATGTTATTTATTTGTTATTTTTTATTGTTTGAAATTTGGGGGCTTAGGCAGTGCTTGTTTATTTCTAGTTAATATTAAGGGCTAGATGACACTACAGCAAAGTTGTTGTTTTTCTCATGTTTGAGTCATTGCCTTTCGGCTCCCCAAGATAGACAGGAGATGTATAGAATAGTGACGCTGTTAAACTCTGGCTTCCTCTTCACTGCTGTGGTAATCTCTGTCACTTCTGAGAAAAGTACTTTATCTGGAACACGCAACTACAGTTCTTTGGACATAACGTGTCATTCTTTGTGAAAGTAAATGTTTTTCCATTTAATCATGATCAGTCACTACACTACACTGCAGCATCCTTTTTGCATCACTGAGAGTACTTTATCTGAGCTGCCCATGTATGCTATTTCACAGTATGTTATATTTTAATATTATTCAATCCAACAGAACACTAAGCATTGACCGCGGTCTTAACATTAATCTTGGACTACCTGGTGTTACTTTAGGCTAAAGGGGTCCTGTAACTGACCATATGTAAGATATTACCTCAGATCACAACTGGAGGGTTTGAAAGACTCTTATTAGCACTAATCTTGGACTGTCTTAGCTACAGTAACACAGGGGGTCCAAGGTTAGTAGTAGTCAGGGTCTGGAAAACCAGTCAGTAATTGATAAAAGTAAAACTGTGTTGTGGCAATGTAGACACACATACACACACATAAATATATGTATTATTTGTGACATACAGTATTATAATGATCGAAACAGTGTATCTAACGTTTTATTCAAGTGAAATCTTATTAAAAAAAAAACGAAACTGCAAAAAAACAACATATTATTTGAAACACAAACATTGTGTTACATTATTGAAATAAAATTAACTTTTAGAGATTTAATGTTACATTTTCTAACGGAATAGGCAATCCAAAAATAGAAGTGCTGCATTTTCATAATCTCTCTTTCTTTGAGGTTTTTGCTTCACATTTAAGAGGAATGAGAGTCTGGTTTGTCAACCATTGTTTTAAATAGGAAGTTCGGTTTTGAAACCTACACCCAACGAACTGCAACTGAAAATTGCTTTGTTTGGCTATCTTTTACCATATGCTGTATGCTATACTACATGTGCTAATATACTTTTATCAGGTTATACCACACGTATTTTATAAAGGAAGCAAACACAGGTTTTTTGGAAAAAGATATGAGAATTAAACATGAAACACACAGTGGGATAAACAAGGGTCAGCCTGGGGAAAATCAAGGGGTGTATTTGAACATAAAACAATCACATTTTTGCAACTCTGTAAAATGCAAGTAGCTGCCTTTTCTGCATAGGCTTGAATGCAAGCATGTTTGATCGCTTGCCATTTGGTTTCTTCACTGACAGCATAGGCACTGGTGACTGGTCTCTCTACCCGCAGTGTGTGAAGCAGCCCCTCGCTTGGGGTATTTGACAAACTGACACTGATACCAAATTGAGTGTCCAACTCAGCTTGTCAAATACACTGAGCGGGGGGGCCTGAGAATCAGAGGCAGAGTATGTGCTGCGCGGCCATCGATCTGAAGGAAAAGAAAAAAAACAGGAGGATGATTGATAAGATAATCCCACGCAGATACAGCAGCACAACTAACTTAGCCTGTTAGCTTGCACTGCACAGAGTTTACTTGCAGGAGTCAAGAAGGATGGACTTGCCCTTGTAGATTCGTACTGTAATGATGTCAATTTAAACAGATCTAAAGAGTATGAAAGACAAACTTCTAAGAAAATATTTCATTCTGTTTTTTACCACAAATTGTTGTCCCGCCTAGGCAATTGAGATTTCCATTTGGCAAATAAACACAAGCATATTAAATATGCAAAATGTTTTAATGAGAAATCCGTCACACAAGTGCAGAACACCACTCAAAATACCAGCTATTTCCAAACAGTGCAGAGCACCTGGGTGGAATGTAACTCTGACTCCATTCACTGTGGTACTACACCCACATCAAGTGCTATTCACACAAACTGACACTTTTAAACGTCACTGGAAAACAGTGCAGTAATATACAAATACATTCATAATTACTACTTTTTGTATTAACCGCTCTGCGAGTTTGTTAAAAAAAAAAAAAAACTCAACTGATTGATGTACCAAACAGTAGTTTCCTGGGTTGCTGTTGTTTGTTTTGGAGTTTATAGCTGCATCAAAGCTTGCAGTATTTCAGCTTCAATAGAGACATTAAATCTTTAGTCTTTAGATCCTGTTATTTAGGGAAGCATTATAGTTCGAAAAACATCTGTTTTTATGTCATACCATCATGTTAATTATGAAGTCATTAGCGTGTAGGAAGTACATTTAATACTCTGGATAATGGGCACGCTGCCGTGGTAACACGAAGCAACCATAGGTATAGTCATGTATACGCTCATAAGCTCATTGGTATTTGGGTACTTGTACATTATTCTTTGTAATATATCTGCCATTGTGAACAGTAACACTACATACCTTGAACCTTAACTAGCAAACAAGTACAGCACAGCATTGTTAATGTACCACAGGTTTGTTTTTGGTGAAGTTGTCACAGAATACAATTTTGAGGCAATTTTTCTGATGTTATAAAACTAACTTTCAAGAAACAGCTCAGACCAGGATAGATCAGTTCAAATGTCCTGAGTTGTTTCTTTTATATTTATATATATATATATATATATATATATATATATATATATATATATATATATATATATATATATATATATATATATATATATATATATATACTATCTATCTATCTATATATATATATATATAGAGAGAGAGAGAGAGAGAGAGCGAGAGAGAATTCCTCTTTGAAATGGTTCTTTGCCATTCACATTGCAGCTAATACAATCTTATTGCATAGCTCCCAGGTGAAAAGCTTTAAATCTACTTAAATCAACTTTCATATAGCAAGCACTAAATGATCAAGTCAACTTGATGTACAAAGTTAGTTTTAAGTTGTAATTCTCACTTTGCGGTGCGTTAAGAAAGAAATGATCTCTCATATCGCAATTCTTTCTCTCTCTCTCTCTCTCTCTCTCTCTCTCTCTCTCTCTCTCTCTCTCTCATATATAGCTCTCTATTCTACTTATATATATATATATATATATATATATATTATATATATAATTTTTGTTTATATATTAAAAAATACATTAAGATAACTGATCACAATAAAAGGCAGCACTCACGTACCCAGGCACCTGTTTCTGGAGCCCTGTCTCCAGCACCCCCCCCTCCTTCGCCTCCTCCTCTGCAGTACAGCTCACTGCCTCTCTCTGTCATGTCTAGAGCTAGTGAGAGCAGGGCAGGAAGGTAGAACGTTTTGAAGGCCTCTGAAATTCTCAAGAGGAAGCAAAAAATGGGGAAGATAACCGTGAGGTTAGCTAGCAGGAAATATCTGGGACTAAAATGTCAAAATATCAGTTGTGAAACATACAGTAGCAGCTTCAACTGTCTGTGTTTACTTCTAGTTTACTGCATCTATCTATATATATATATATATATATATATATATATATATATATATATATATATAGCCCATATGTACTGTATATTATTATTAGGTTTGATACATACTTACCGTACTTACATTTTTGTAAGTAGTAGTATTTCATTCATACTAGTATTTATTTTATGGACACCAGGTTGAAACGCTGTGAAGTGTTGTGCTCATAGCTGGGTCCATTTTTCACAGTATTAGTACCTAGTTATAAACAATACAGTATGCTATTAATGTACTCCAAGGAAAGGCCAAGTTGTTCATGAATGGGTTAGGTGTAGTAATCTTACAACTTGTGCAGCATCATAATGATGGTACTTTTTTGTGCTATGGATACTCTTTAAAATGATGCAGCTTAGTACTGCTACACATATAACCTCTTTGTTAGCACTGATATCTATAGCCGGTGTTGAGTGCATTTTAATGTTTGAATGCACACGTCTGCCGAATGAGTGCCGTGCTCTTCTTATTCTTTGAGATAGCATTTTGGTCACTTTATGTTGAATGTCAAAAGCACATTGAGTTTGATCATAAGAGATGGGGGAGGAAAATAACCCACAAGAAAAAAAAAAGACTTTGTCTGAACTGGCTAAAAAAAACCATGCTACCGACTTCCTCTTATCATCAGTTTGGTTTGGGGTGTTTTTTTATTTATTTATTTGCACATTCTAGAGGTGATAACCACTGCTTTATAGCTTGTTGCAAATCCTCAGGCCCAGTCACTAAAAAAACCACTCTTTCTAGAATAATATTTATATATATATATATATATATATATATATATATATATATATATATATATATATATATATATATATATATATATATATATATATATATATATATATATATATATATATATTATAGTTTTTACTTATAATACTCATAATTTAATTAAATGTAAATGCACAACTGTATCAGAAAAATGTTAGGGTTAGGGTTATCATGTAAAACAAATTACACATCAAGTACATGCAATAATAACATTATAATTATGTGTAAGTACACATGTATTTACTAAGTAACTTACAAGTAAATACACAGTAATCAGAGACACTTAATGTGGAGCGTTACCCAAGAAACAACTTTAGGTGTATTTATTTTTTATTTGTGTTCTATTTATTCATGTATATATATATTAAAAAAATGTAGTCAGGAGATAATTTGTTGCTAGGAGACTTTAATAAATAAAAAAGCACAGTGACATTGTCATAGTCACCTCCTGTAGCACAATAGATTTGTAGATGATTGTCTATATCTAAAGTCTGGCTCAAATCTACTACCTTCTCTGCCGTGTCCTGTGGCCAAACGATGTACTCTTGAACTTTTTTGGCTTCGGGGGCAGTGGCAAGCAGCTCACAAAAATCATCACCAAATGTTTTGTGCAATGTAAATACATGCAAATATTAACATCGCATAAATGAATAGCTACTGTGGCATTGTAATTTAATGTATTGAGAAAGTGAAACAAAAAAAGGGTTTGCATAGTAATTACTGGTAATATTGCAGGTATGTATCACTAGCAGCACAAGCACACACACCCTCTCTCTCTCTCTCTCTCCCTCTCTCTCTATATATATATATCTATCTCAGTGGCAGCTGGTGGCCAAAAAAAAAATGAGGAGGAAGAAAAACAGAGGGCTTAAGCCCCCAGCAACAGTAGAATCTTATTATTGTGTTCTGACTGACAACACTTTTCAGATTATTTATTTATTTATTTGACAGGTGCCTTTATCCAAGGTGACTTACGGGTGTTACAGGGCAGTACTGTACAGGGTTACAATGCAAGATTAATATTTAAATACAGTATAGTTTACAATAAGTGCAAATAATACTACTAAAAAACAATATGAGCTAGGATGCAGCAAGTTAGGATTACAACAAGCTATATCTACAGTGACATATTAGTCACATAGTAGCCCATCATAGTTTATGCTAATAAATGTAACTGAGAGTATTATAATGCTATACAACAATACACACACACACACACACACATATATATATATATATATATATATATATATATAATATATATATATATATATATATATATATATATATATATATATATATATATCAGTGTGTGACTCATGCAATGTCAAGAAATTGTAATTTAAAGTAGAATGCAGTTGCTGTTTTCAATGTAACTTATTAGCAGTTAGAGATGTTAATGGTATTCATTGGTATTCATTTCAGCTTGACTAGAAATTGACTGGAAAAATCCCCCAATTTAAATGAAGGCTTAACACTTTCAGGCTACTGTATATTTAATTTGCTGATGCATAGCAGTTCTTAAACTATCTCGCACTGCTTCTCTGTGCACTCCTATATTCAACCTAAATATTCACAGGGCTGGGTTTGAGGGGTTCTCCAGTGAGAAATAATTCATCCTTTTTTATTTCCAATGTTCCAGTCCAGGATGAAATTAGCATCTCAGATTTGATTGCCATGCATTGACAAAAGTTCAATGTAGTGTGCCATGTCACATGCATGCTTTCGGAGTGCATAACCCTGATGGACTTGCACACCTTTTACTTTGTGCTAAACTACCTTGTTAGTTCCCATGTTCTAGTGTCTTAGACAAGGGACTGACCCAGCCTTGCAATTCAGTGAGTGATGTTGGCTGTGCTGGGTTTCAGAGGACGTTGGTTTAATGATTAAACATCACTGCTATTGTGTTTGTTGAATAGCGTTCCAGTGGTGCCCTGGTTCCATATTGTATCATGCAGGAAAATAAACACTTAAAAAACAATAATATAATGTGTCCACTGTCCACTTAGTGCCATTTCAACATCTTTGATTTTAGTTGTGAAATCATTTATAAAAGGGAAGTGCTTAACCACTGGGCTTTTGTAAACAGCGTTGCTTAAGAAGAACAGTTGATTTTCATCAGCCAGATATTTATGTGGCAATTTGCATTCTGGCATTGAAATCGGAAGAGAGCTGCTGGTAAAAGAGAGAGATGAAGGGAAGGCACTGTTGCAACCTAGAGCAGTTTAGTTATCATAGCTTGATTTCAAAGGGACAAATAAAAAAAAAAGGGAACCCTTTTGGAACCTGTGAAACTACACGTACACTTATACAAGGCATTTCACAAGCAATCCCAAGGCACTAGTAAAACAATCTATCAAAACGCTTATTAATAACCACCCATCTAAAAGAGAAAACAAAATAGAACAAAACCCATGCCCTTCCCACCAAGCCATGACCACATCCCCAGACTGCAAGGCCATCAGCCTTTACTTTGAACCTAAACACAGAAATTGAACCACTATCTCTAATATCTTTAGGCAGTGGCTTGGTTCAGTGTCATAAGGCACAGTGAAAGCATATACTGCATATACCAACATACTAAATCACCCAAAAATATGATAAAGCAATGGTAATCTTGTTAAGCTCCGGTAGATGCCGTTGTAGGCTTTTGAAGGTGAAAGTCAGTGCAAAGGACCCTTCTTCATGGCTTGCTATAAGTATAAGACTGTTTCCACACTGTTTGTGATTTCCATGCTGAACTAAATGGATCATTCATTTATGCAGTTTCTGTATAAAATAACTTCAAATTACCTTTACAAATACGGTCACAAAGGCAGCAACCTGGCAAAGGGCAGTCCAGTTTGAGTTCCCCTGGGTTATCTGTATAACTATACAGAAAAGGGCAAGTCCTGTTCTGTCACAGTGAGCTCCACACTTGAATAGATTAATAGCAGTTGCAATTGGTAGATCGTGCAGTTAGTATCCCAGATCTTCAGCATTCAGTTATGGTTATGGGTAGGTAAGGTCAATGAGGGCCGTCGGTGTTGGAGAGTCAGGTTCTGCCAAAGTACATGAACTTTCAACCCATTTTGATTTTTCTTCTAACAAAACTGACTCACTGTGAAGGAGTCACTTATGGCTTTAGGGCCCTCGGATTTGAGCTGATACTCTTTTGTTGTAGCACTGACTTCTTTAAAGGGAACACAGATAAGGTCGCTCTCTGTGGACACCATCTTGGGAAGGTCAAAAACTGTATTCAACATTCCCATTTGTCTTGATCTGTTTAGATTATTATGTATTATGTAATTAGATTTACCTAGTATAAGAGTATGTTGTCACATACAGTGCATAGTGCCAGGGAATGGAAGAGAAAACAAATCTAGAGTGACTATTACAAGTTGTTTTACCTCTCCCTCACCATTATAGTAAGGGAAGGTTGGGGGACAAGAGAGTCCCTCTGTGAAGTTTACTTTAGTGCTTCAAACCTATTCAATTGATTTAAGTTCTCTGTCCGTTGAGAACTGTAGCTCTGTGAACCATTTGGCTAAATAAACTGGATTTGAACTCTACTCATGCTGCTCCTAGTGGTGACAGTGCATCTGCATCCCGACAACCGTGTCGCCCTCATCCACAGAGGTGAGAGAGTTGACTGAGCTCATCTTAGCACCGTGTCGCCCCTGCTCACAGAGGTGAGAGAGTTGACTGAACTCATCTTAGCACTGTGTCGCCCCTGCTCACAGAGGTGAGAGAGTTGATTGAACTCATCTTAGTACCGTGTCGCCCCTGCTCACAGAGGTGAGAGAAATGATTGAACTCATCTTAGCACCGTGTCGCCCCTGCTCACAGAGGTGAGAGAGATGACTGAACTCATCTTAGCACCGTGTCGACCCTGCTCACAGAGGTGAGAGAGTTGACTGAACTCATCTTAGCACCGTGTCGCCCCTGCTCACAGAGGTGAGAGAGTTGACTGAACTCATCTTAGCACCGTGTCGCCCCTGCTCACAGTGGTGAGAGAGTTGACTGAACTCATCTTAGCACCGTGTCGCCCCTGCTCATATAGGTGAGAGAGTTGACTGAACTCATCTTAGCACCGTGTCGCCCCTGCTCATAGAGGTGAGAGAGATGACTGAACTCATCTTAGCACCATGTCACCCCTGCTCACAGAGGTGAGAGAGTTGACTGAACTCATCTTAGCACCGTGTCGCCACAGGGGTGAGAAAGTTGACTGAACTCATCTTAGCACCATGTCGCCCCTGCTCACAGAGGTGAGAGAGTTGACTGAACTCATCTTAGCACCGTGTCGCCCCTGCTCACAGAGGTGAGAGAGTTGACTGTACTCCTTACAGAATCACTGCTGCAGAGGGGACAAGAATACAACAGAGGCCCTTTTCAAATCTCCTGACATGAAACATTCAGCTTACCGCTTATTGAAAATTGACTTTTTGTTTCTTAAATAGTCATTAAGCATGGTCAGTTACGATGTAAACAGAAACAATGCTGATATAAAACACACATGCTAGGATATTAGGAATAGAAATTAGGAAAATAAATGAAGACTGTTCTCTGCTGGTTTCACAGAACCCTGATTCACACTTATCTTGGACTACCTTTGTAAGGGTCTGTGAAACTAGCCGATAAAGAATCAATTAAAAAACTGTTCTGTGCACAACCAAGAAATCTCAATGAGATGTCATCATTGTGCAAAAGCAGAGTTCAGGATCAGAAACAGGTGATCCTGATGGTGAGAGACACAATGGAGGTGGCAATTAAACCACAGATCCTCTTCAAAAAAAAAGAGAATGTAACAGGCAGTGTTGCGTGATGCACTGTAGTTATGGACCAGTTATCACCCTGTCAGTGAGATGAGAGGAAGTGGAAAGATCTGTCACCATGAATGCATATCACTGTCCTGTTGCTGAAAGATAAAAGCCTTTTCCGAAAATAAAAACGTATACATGGGTAAAATTTCTTTGGTAACTTTGGTGTTTCTTTATTCTTCTTTTTAAGTGTAGTTAGGGTCCATCGCATTGCTCAAACCGGAAATCAATGCTTTAATGTTATTGCAATATCCCTCCACCAACAATTAGTGACACTGGGTTGAATTAATTATATTTAAACTACATGCAAAATTATGAAGAGAGTCCTTGTTACAGTATTACTTTGTTTTCTTTATGAAATGGCCATGTGCCAGTTACAATAATGCAGATTTTTATTTGCCATTGTTGCTCCTTTTAAACACAATTTTAGATGTTGTTTGTGCAGAATGCAATCACGGAAGTGGTTTTGTTGAAATCAAAGACAGATAACCAGCCAGCACTCTTCCTCTAATTGAGTGCTGCCAGTGTTCTAGGAGTAGAATGGCACACATGCATTTTGTTACATTTTACAATCTTTAGTTCCTCTTAGCAAAGCATTCTTTACCCATTGTAAAAATGCAACTTGTAAACACATTCAAGGCAGATATAAATGGGTCCTAGAGATAGACAGGCAGACCTGGGCAGATCAATAGATAGATTTCTCATCTGACACACACACACACAAAACACTTTTACTGCATTTTACCTTAGCAACCCCAACTCTGGAAACTACATTACATAAATGCGTTCAATATGCTTTTACTACTGAACGCTTTACTACACTACTATGCTTACACCAGGGTGATGGCTCAGAATGTGCTGAATTTATTTGCCAGAAATTGGCACCATCTGCAGGCCAGATAGAAGAATTTCAGAAAACAGTTAAAGTAAATAAAGCCAATGAGAACAAGCTTATAAATGATCATTGTCATTATAGCTTGCTTTACCTGTATTCATGCAGCCTTCAGGGGTTTCTGTGTGTCACTCTTCAGATAATGCAATACAATAAAATACAATATGATTCAGTACAATAGGATATAATAACATTCGCAATTACAGCATATAGCACCATTATATTCTTTGCAATTCTTCACAATATTGAAAAATCCTATGAATTAAAATGAAACCCAAAGAAGACAAGTGCAGAAAACAACATGTGGACCTAGCCTGAACTAGTACTGTATATTAACCTGTAGTGGGGCGATGGGAAGTGCTGTGTGAGTACGTGCCACTTTACTGTTCAGGACGCAGGTCTCTCACTGCTGGTAAAGTGCATAGTGCAGGTGCTGAGGTCAGGTATACTGCACTGTACAGCACAGAACAGGTCACAGCTTCTCCTTTAACGCACCTCGTTATCTGCGCATGTTACAGTTTTTCGGAAGTTATTTTGTTTGGGAAGCCCCCCCACTCCCCCTCCGGGAGCTCTTGACCCTGAGGAATGTTCCCAGACTGCAGGTTTTAATTCTGGTCATGGGAACGGCCCGCTTCTGGGTCTGTGCACAGGGACAGGAATAAGCAGCCACAGCAGTGGAGTGACTTCAAGAGCCTCCACACACGCCAGAGGAGCAGGACCATGCTGCGGCCATTCCTTACTGTCCTGCTCTGATGAGGGTTCTGAACACGCAGCCCACAGTAAGGCAAAGTCGAAAGCACTGGAAATATTTCACCTTTAAGTTATTAAGCGTTTATATATATATATATATATATATATATATATATATATATATATATATATATATATATATATATATATATATATGATAATCCATTACATACATGACATCTAATGACAATCTTTGTTCTAATTCAATCTGGCTGGTTTAAATTGTATTAGGCAAAGCTATTGTTGTGTAAACAGGGCTCAAATTTGGTTTCATTTGGTTTCAAAGACCTTCAGGAAAAGACACAATGCTCCCAGACATAGATCCATCTCGTAGAATTGTCCTGGGAATTAACCACCTGCCTTGTAAATAAGAAACTGTACATAGTTTGTCCAAGCTGATTAAAAAAAGGATTTTATTGATCGCTTGGCTCATTTAGTTGTAACTGGCTGTCATTTCCCCCAGGAACGCATTACTATTGATTAAAAATACATTTCCAAAAAAGACACTCACATTGTTGCCATGGTTTCCAAAACAAAGAGCAGACACCTTTAACCTTTCCCCTTTGACACACTGGAATGAGCTTGACCCTTTGGACTTCCTGTGACTCCAGGTCCTGAAGTATTATTGTGTGTGAATCTTTGCTTCACTGCCTTGTGGGAAAAATAGCTTTGTGATGAAGGAATTCAAACTAAACTGCACTGAGATTGATTGTGTGTGTGTGTGTGTGTGTGTGTGTGTGTGTTGGATTTGACTCAAGTCCTGTACAGCACATGAGAAGAAATAGAAAACTTTACTGTACAAAAAAAAGTGCACTGCATGAAATCAGCATTTAGAAAGGGTTGTACAATGCATATTTGAGACAAATACATTCATACACACCAATTTTATAAGAAAATAGAATCATCTGTAATTACAAAGGAATGATTATGTAACCACACACATACAATTACAGTGCAATTACAGTCCAGTTAGAGGTACCTAATGCAAAGTGTCCCCCTGTAATTGTTAATTTTCTGGACTATATCCTAATTATTTTGAAGGTACATATTACTGTGAGAAAGTAAGAGACATTTGTAACACCCCTGGATTTTTTTTGAGCTCATAATAAACTGGGTTCTCTTATCAACATTTAATGTACAAGGACTAAAAAGAAACTTTGTAAACTAAGCAATATTTTAAAAGCCAATGCATCCTGGTACCCCTGTAATACTAGCCAGGCAGTTTGGTACTTTAGTACTGTGTGTGTCTGTGTTAATTAATCTCATATTAACTGACCTGGCGCCTTACTAACAACAAAACCTTGCTCTGTAATCACACAATGGAATACCACTAGTGGTACTGCAATGTATACTCTTCAAACTGCTACTGTTTCAGTGCCACAGGTATGGTAGAACACTAGTGCTGTTCCATAAAAATATAACAGTCACACTTTATTTTAAGGGCCGTTTTTTTTTTAGTTTATTAACTGTTAACAAACACTGTTAATTTTTAGCTAAGGGTTAGGGTTAATAAAAACCTGATTTATTTTGCTAAACATTAGTGCAGCAAGAATTTGAACTGATTTCAATAATATGATCATCTGGGTATCATCCACAGGGCTCTGGTGTTTGACTGATCATCCATAGGGCTCTGGTGTTTGATTGGTCATCTATAGGGCTCTGGTGTTTGCAGTTTTAGCTGGCCTATTATATATTATTAACTAACAGTTAACAAAAAATAAATAATGTATATTAACATATTTTTTTAGCTGTTTGTTAACAGTTAATAAACACAAAAAAACAGCCCTTAAAATAAAGCGGGACCAGTATAACAAACTACAAGGAGTGGTAAGCCACTGATAATTTGCATCACTTTCGGTAAAGGCTTCTTGGTTATTCAAAGGAGAAAGGCTGCAGAAGACACGCTAGCACAGGGCGGGAAGGGTTAAGAAAGAAGAGAAAAAAAATGGTATGGTAGAACACTAGTGCTGTTCCATAAAAATATAACGGTCACACTTTATTTTAAGGGCCGTTTTTTTTTTAGTTTATTAACTGTTAACAAACACTGTTAATTTTTAGCTAAGGGTTAGGGTTAATAAAAACCTGATTTATTTTGCTAAACATTAGTGCAGCAAGAATTTGAACTGATTTCAATAATATGATCATCTGGGTATCATCCACAAGGCTCTGGTGTTTGATTGATCATCCATAGGGCTCTGGTGTTTGATTGATCATCCACAGGGCTCTGGTGTTTGATTGATCATCCATAGTGCTCTGGTGTTTGATTGATCATCCACAGGGCTCTGGTGTTTGATTGATCATCCATAGGGCTCTGGTGTTTGATTGATCATCCATAGGGCTCTGGTGTTTGATTGATCATCCATAGGGCTCTGGTGTTTGATTGATCATCCACAGGGCTCTGGTGTTTGATTGATCATCCATAGGGCTCTGGTGTTTGATTGATCATCCATAGGGCTCTGGTGTTTGATTGATCATCCACAGGGCTCTGGTGTTTGATTGATCATCCACAGGGCTCTGGTGTTTGATTGATCATCCACAGGCCTCTGGTGTTTGATTGATCATCCACAGGGCTCTGGTGTTTGATTGATCATCCACAGGGCTCTGGTGTTTGATTGATCATCCATAGGGCTCTGGTGTTTGATTGATCATCCATAGGGCTCTGGTGTTTGATTGATCATCCACAGGGCTCTGGTGTTTGATTGATCATCCACAGGGCTCTGGTGTTTGATTGATTATCCACAGGCCTCTGGTGTTTGATTGATCATCCACAGGGCTCTGGTGTTTGATTGATCATCCACAGGGCTCTGGTGTTTGATTGATCATCCACAGGGCTCTGGTGTTTGATTGATCATCCATAGGGCTCTGGTGTTTGATTGATCATCCATAGGGCTCTGGTGTTTGATTGATCATCCATAGGGCTCTGGTGTTTGATTGGTCATCTATAGGGCTCTGGTGTTTGCAGTTTTAGCTGGCCTATTATATATTATTAACTAACAGTTAACAAAAAATAAATAATGTATATTAACATATTTTTTTAGCTGTTTGTTAACAGTTAATAAACACAAAAAAAACAGCCCTTAAAATAAAGCGGGACCAATATAACAAACTACAAGGAGTGGTAAGCCACTGATAATTTGCATCACTTTCGGTAAAGGCTTCTTGGTTATTCAAAGGAGAAAGGCTGCAGAAGACACGCTAGCACAGGGCGGGAAGGGTTAAGAAAGAAGAGAAAAAAAATGTTGTAAAATAGTTCATGTTTTGCAAAAGAATCTAATGAGAACATGTCTCTTAAAGCTCCCAGAAGGGAAACACAGGTAGAAATAGCCATCCATTCTCTTTCTGTGCTACCAGTGTAGCGGATCAGCTCTTAAAGGATACCAGCCCTGCTATAACTCCTGGGGACTAGATGACAGCCTCCTGCTATGTTTTTCATTAACAAACTTGTTTAATATTACACAAGCCAGACATGTGCTTTTTAAGTAGAGTCTTGCAATAATCCAACTCAAATATAGGTCAAAAGGATGGCTCTTACAGAAACAAAGGGGCTCATGTTTGTTTTTTCAGTTTGTTATTTAGATGTTAAGCTCAGCTGGTCCGTTTTTCTGCACCATGCCAATTGAGGGTTCAGAGTATGAACCAATGCCCTTAATAGTTCTATTTTAAACCCTTTGGTTATAGAATACGTTATACCGATGTGCAGTGTATATTAGAAATGTCCCTTACATAAACTAATCAGAATAAGGGTCCCAGCGTTTAGATTCAGTGATTATATCAATTGAATAGCACCTTATTCTAGCGGATCATTTTATTTATTTTGGAGCCAGTACCTCTTCCCATTGTTCCTGGAAGCACATCAGTTGAGTCAAACTGCTCAGAAAAGGTTTTGGCCGTTTCCCAGGTTATTACAGCATGTGGTACCAGCACCTGATTATACATCTGCAGCACTGAGTAACAGGCGATGGACCCCAGCAGCTCCCTGCTGCAGGCCTGCATACATTGAAAATGTTCATTAGAGGATTCAGTTCCACAAAGAGTGCCCATGAGCGTGCAGTGCAGTGCCACGTGGAATCATTTCAGTGTGTTTAAAAGGAATCCACTGTGTGCTTTTCTTTAAGAAAGCAGGGGAGCCGACACACTCTGTAGGGTGGTGGCTGTGGGGGGTGTATGAATGTAGTTGATCTAATCAGCACAACCCTACCTGCCCATTCTGCCACAGTGACAAAATCCAACCGCAAAACAACCGTGCACCAAAAAACTAATGCAAACCACCACTGGCTGTTAACAACCATTACCGAAGAAACTTTCTCTTTGACTCTCAGTGAAGATTAGGGATTGGGTTAGAGTAAATATGAACCTCTGTATTGACAAATCATTGTTTGTCTTTTGCCTTGTGATGAAGCAGTTAAAATGCACTGGAACACTTAATTGAAGGGTCTAAGTGTTGCTTGTACACATAAAGACTTCCAATGTATACTTTCTAAAGGTCGCTCAGACATTTTGAAGTGGACCTGTGTTATTTAATCTGGCAGCTGCATGCATTACTTTGAATAACTGTTACAGTTCTGCCAGTTTAATTTGAAGCACTTTAGTCAAAAAATGAAGTCCACATAGTTGTCTGTAAACAGTTTTGAAACTAAGACAATATGGCCCTCTCATAAACACTATATTGGCCCTTTCAAATATTTCAATCAGGGTACTTTGCAATATACAAGCTTCATATCCAACACAAACAGAGGATTTTGACAGCTGTGATAGTGTAAACAGCTCTGAACCACAGACTCTGTAGCTCCAGGGTAAGGCATTGTGTCCAGTGGAAGTGTGCTAATGATTATGCAATTACAGAGTAGGGTAGCTTTACAGAATGCTTTTCTGTCTCTTGGAACTACGTTGTTGAGGAGATGTTAGCCATATGTTGACAGAAAATTCTAGAGAGTCCTTTATATCAAATCACTTTTGACTTACATTCCTTTCTCACTACTTTATGAGGCGGCCTGGCCGGCAGTTGCAGTGTGTGTCTTTGGAGATTACACCCACAGTAAATAGATCTGCTTTTCTTCACTCTCTGCTAGTCAGTTTACTAATCTGGTCTAAATCCACACTTGCAGATCTCACAAGTTATTTCAAATGTGTTATTTAGATTGAAGTAAGCTCACAGCTTATTCGTTTGCTACCCCTGCACTCCTTTAATTCATCAGCTTTATTAACAATATTAGTGCTGCTAAGAATATTTTAATTCAAGATATGCAAATATTTGATGTACAGTGCAAAAGAAAAACTCCTGCATCTTTTTTCATCTCCTTATTCTATGGGTGGCTTGATCCTGCAGCTGGACCACTGGAGTGTGTTGACCTTCATACATGAAATGTTAGATAGCAGGAAGCACCAGCAGCATGTTGCAACACTTTATATTAATTACTATGTATTTGCATAGTAGTTACTTTGTAAATACATGTGCACTTACAATGTTGTTATGGATAAGTTACAATGTACTTTATGTGTAATTGTTTGTGCACAATATAACCCCAACTTCAATCCTCCACCCTAACCTGATACAATTTTGTACTTACTTATATCATGCAAAAATATGTACACATTAAGTGCATTGTAACTATACATAATAACATTTTAATTATGTGTAAGTGCACATGTATTTACTAAGTAACTACTATGTAAATACACAGTCATTAGAGACAGTGAATGGAAAGTGCTACCGCGTTATCTTTGAATTATCTGCGTGCTTCAAAATACATAAACCAAAATATCTTCAACAGAAGAAAAAAAAGGCAAGTGTGATAGCATTGCTAGTGCTACTAAGAGATAAAGAAAAGCATTTTCTATCCTTGCTTAGCACGGTGGAAAGGCTCATCAGCTTTGTGTAATGAATTTACAAGGGTTGATTGCAGAATCTTGTTTGCTCCTCCTGTAGAATCAATAGTCCTTCCCGATTTCCAAGTTAATAGTTTTGCAGGTGATTATAGATAGACAGATAGACAGATCGATAGTACAGAAGGGAACAGGCTGTATTCCGTTCTATAACTAACTGTGCCCTTTGAGAAGAGCATTTAATGGGAGGATGCGAACAGGGAGGTGATAACACCGTTCCCATGCGAAGTCAGGAATAATGACCCCATTTTCAAATCTGGGAATGTTGTTTGTTTCACCCTATCAAACGCATCTCGTTTATGTTTTGAAGATGAAAGGGGCGTAATGGTTTCCTGTCAGGAGCGGGTGTACAAATGGACAGTCATGGCCTGGTGATAATCACAGTTTTAAACAGACTGGCTTTAGGAATTCCTACTTTGGAAACAAAATTAAATAATCTGTTCATATTCAGTTAACATGATCAAACCAACTAATGTCAATGATTAACCCTATAAACAGGTCAGTGTTAATCCCATCCTCTCCAGTCCTTGAAGACTATTATTGACAGCAAGATTTTTCACTCTTAATAAAACCCGAAAAAAAGAAGCCCTAAATATAATTTTATGAACCAGGTACAATGACCTTCTGATTAATGATTACCGGTATGTTGCCATCATGGTATCAGTAGTCCATGGACAATGTGTTGTCTTTAGAAATCTGATGATGAAAATAAAGGTTTTCGTGACAAAAACAGCAGTTCAGCCCTGTTCCAATAGCAAGGGGAACTGCATACCCCTCTATGCCATGTGCCCACACCCAAAAGCCAACTACTATCCTCCCTACTGGGGCCTTAATTGCTTCAGCAGTTTTTGAGAATAAAAAAAACAGATTTGTATCACATGTGTATTTACAGTTCAGTTTTTCCAGATAGATTTTCTTACCTTGAAGCTTATGCAACATGATTATTTATCTGCACTGTGATGCAACTATCGCCAGCATCTTTGGCTGTATTTCAATGTGAAACTGTACTGAGAAACTGTAATATCTCAGATACTAAAACATACACTTGTCAGGTCGGAAAAGAGTTTAGAGATTTTACATTAGATCCTATTGCCACATTTAGTAAACACTTCCTGATTGTAAATGCTCTGAATGTTAGAAGAGTAATGATACAGCATTATTAATATGATATCGAATAGGACAATGCTGCACAGTATGGCCTGGAATTCCTTCCGCTTTACTTAAACTACACAACACAAAATTGTGACCCTACATGTTTCGAAGGGCGATTTGTTTGGAGTTAAGCATTTTACTGTGGGGTTTTCTGCATCCCCTCCATGTAAGCCAGTATATCCATATTGGACACTGAAACTATTTAATAAATTAAAGTAGAGTTTTGTTCAGTCACTTTGGTGTAGTCAATTTGTATTTCTGTGTGAAAAGCTACCTCTGGATTGTATTAGAGCATTTTAGAGCACTGCAAAATCCCCTGGAATTCATTGCCACCTGTTTCTAGGGATATTCCCAGGCAATGACTAGATGGTTGATGCAATCCACGGTGATTCACCAATACTGGAAAATGCTGAAACAAACTCCATCATGGAAATACATCTTATCCCAGCAGGGTATGCAGTGAACTGACAACTCAGTGCTGAGAGAGTTAAAGGTGTTAACATGCGATTAGTCTATGCTACTCTGTGTGAAAATGTCATGCAGTTTCATAAAACAGAGCGTTGGGGCACAACAGGAAAGGATTCTATTTTTTTATTATTATTATTTTCAGGCTATTCTTGAACAACGTGGCTGGTTGATGGGAAATGGGTGTGGTGTGTTAATCACTCACTAGTAAAAAAACAGAGTATTTGTGCATGTCGTCAACACACTGACCCAGTCGGCAAACACACTGCTTTTGAAAAGAACTCAAAAACAGGAAGTTGTTGTTGAGAAAAAGGTCCCTCCCAGCTACACCAATCAGATTTTTTTTTATTTTTTTTATTCACATGAATATGGTGGGTGAGGTGCTTACAGTGCATGGTGTCTGAGGGTTGGAATATGAAGCAAACAGCCCATTATGCCATATTGGAAGTGGAAAGTTTGTATACTGATGCTTTTGTGTTCTGCTTCACATGCCAGCAATAGAAAATTAACACTTTATCACTGTGCGAATGCTTCTCGCTAGCTTGCATTTATTTTCTCTGCTAAACTCCAGGCACAACTCTCTTTGTCAGGCCCCACAGTGCAATACTGGTTATGAGGAGTTTGAAAACAAATAATAGATCTCTATGGTATTTAATCAATAGGCCTAAGGCAAGGCTAATCTGGACTAGCTGTGGATACATCTTCAACAACTAAAACTTTTTCAGCACTGTTCTGGGCTTGTTATTGCCCCAATATAAATAAAGTATCTAACTTCAAACCCCCCATTTTGCTGTAGTTGGAGTACCCATGTAAATACACATTTGCAAAGACCACAGCCATTATTACATGGAACACCAGTACTTGCAGTATTTAAGGTGCCACATTTTTGTGTTGTAAGATTTTTAATATGTGCGGAATCAAACTTCAAGTTCAAACTGGTGGAAACAGATAATACAATAGGGCTCTGTTACAGTTCGTGTAATCATAATATATTCAGACCAACATTTCAAGGAGAATCTTTTGATTTCTGGAGGTCAAAACAAATGTGGAATTCAGAATTCAAATCAATGGAACTGAATGGAAATTAAAGTTGAAAGGGGGCTTTGTCCCAAATTGGGAGGTGTGCCCAATTGTATACACTATACAAGGGTGGATAAATACAGTTTAATTTCACCATTTATTAAGTAATCAAAAAAATAAAGCAAGGAGCACATGTGCCCAATTGCCTTGTGATGTGTCTGTTTTCAGTAACTAGCACTACAAAAGTGAATGGCCTATGTGAACACATATTCCACTGGCAAAGACCAGACATGTAAGAGCATTGCACTGATACTGTGAACAGTGTTACTGGAGGACCTGAGGGGCAGTCTGTCCAGATTCACAAGGCCTGTGCATTCTCACCCTCTGCTCCACGTTCCATCAAGGCTCCTGTTGTCTGGCTTGATAGTCAGGTTCCCTTCCATTGTCTACCTCAGATTGGGAGGCAGGTGATGTCATCCCTGCAGCGCGTACCCCCCCTGCTGCAGTTGCACTCCAAACTGCTGGAATCTTCATTTCTTTCAAGTGTTGTTTATTGGGTACAAAATGTGTCAGTCTGTCTGTCTGTCTGTCTGTCTGTCTGTCTGTCTGTCTGTCTGTCTGTCTGCACTGGTTGTAAAGCTTGCTAGAGTTCACAGTTCAATATGATAACAGAGTGTTTTGTTTTTGTTTCGTTTGTGAAAAGGTCTTCCCTCCTCAATGAAGGAAGTTAGTCAGACACAGATAAGAGGAAGAAGGGTAAGGGAATGAGGACACTGGAAGTAAGAAAGGCAATGTAATCTAGGACATATACATTCCTTCAGATGAGACGTAAAACCAAGGTCTTATTGTAAGAACATGAAAACAGTCTGTGGCCATAGTACAGAGTGTTATTGCTGGAACAGTACTATAAAATACATATCCTTAGGTGCTGTTATAGATATAATGTGGCAACTGCTGCATCTGCATGAACTTATTCAAACAATACAATATTCAGAAGCAAGCAATGTGTTTTACATGTTCAGATGAAATGCTTCCATCGCAAGAAAAAAGAAAGGTATGTTTTCTGTGAGCGCAACTACAAGCAAACAGTACATGTTTAATTTTACTCCACCTGCAATAACAGTGTCTAAAAATAAATGATGACCTAGTCATCCTATATAGTATACATTCATAGCCCAAGTTCTTATGTTCTTATGTTACACATGCATTCTTTATTGTATCCATTTGGCACCCAGCTGACCTTACGACCTTTCCCAAGGAAGTCCACACTATGAGGGGAGCAGTAAGCACACAATAGGTTGTACTGGATTTGGATTTGTCAGCCCATTGAAATGGATTGAGAGGCAAGGGTTGGGTGTGAACTGGTAGCCCTCATGGCAAGCTCTCTAAAATTAAAGTCACCTTTGAATCATAGCTCCATACAATGGCTCAATGCATCTAACACCCATTTTCTATTTTGAGTGCTGATATTAAGTCACTACATTATAATACACATGTAATAACACATTAACTACACCCCTTCACATAATGACTCCAGTGTAAATACTAAACCTGTTTTCTAATAACACTCTTACTGCACATTGAAATGTACGTGCATTTACAATCAGTTGCAATAGTAGTAGTAGTAGTAGTTTGACTGACAGTTTAAGGGGTTAGAGCTTGGGGAGAGAGTGTGGAGAGTTGTTGTGTCTCAGCCATGCAAGTGTAGGAGTCCTTATCATCATTAACGTGAACAATGCTTATACGGCTGCAAGCAGGAAGACTGGATCCTGTGATACAGTGCAGGCAGCAGCTGTGTTTTCCTACAAGGAAAATGAACACCAGCTCAACTGCAATAAAGTCATAAAATAAAGCGAGGTAAGTGAGTGTAACTGAGTGTAGCTACGTTGCAGTTACCAGCATCAATTAGCTGAGTAACGAGAACCATTTTTTTAAGCGATCCGTTGTAAAACAAAGACATACTCCAACACCAAGTTAGTTTTATTCTCTTAATAATTTGAAATGACAGTGTTAGTAATGACGACTGCACGGAGGCTATAGAGCTGACTGTTGTGTCCCTGTCTTTGTATAACTTACGCGATTGTTGCATCCAGAGCTGATTTTGTGAATGACTATTGAAAGATGGATATGTATCTGGGGTTGTTTTTTCTATGGAATATGTTTGTTCTGGGGATTGTATCCACACAGCCCAGGACTTCCTCTGTGGAAGTGGATTAGGGTGGGATGAAGATTGTTATGTTTCACATGATAGTGAAGGCAGATGCTTGTTTTTCCAGAGCATACTCCTGGCACTGCTATTACTGTTTCCTTCTAAAGAATGTAACAAATTTGTAAAGGCTAGTTTCCTTTCAGAAACACTACATATAACTGCAGTGCTATATGCTATATACTGTAGAGGAATTAGGTGCTTGTCAGCAAAAGACCTTGGGTGAAGGCAATTTCATTCCAAGTTCTTTCGTCCTCAGAGGGGTGTATGCATCAGCTGGGACTGACCTAAAAGAAAAATGGGAAAGGGCATCTCCCTTACCAGCTATTTCCTGTCATTGAACTCCAATAAATACTTCTGTCTTGCTTCACTTCCATCACTTCGATATGTGTCCTTGGGTCAGATTGCTTTTCGAATAATTCATCACATTGGCTGCGACTCACAAAAAAAACATGACTTTGTTGTTCTAGAAGCAGATACAGCTAGCATTCCCCCATTTACTCACAGATCAGCATCAACCTGAAACTGAGCCTGGGCTTCCTGCACCCACCCTCATACCAGGGGGACAGTTTTTGTTTTTCATGGTCCTGATTACAGTGAGATTCAGAGTCAGACTTTCCAGGAGTCAGTCCAGCGACTTTCACTTACCGGATAACTGACTGATGGTCAATTAAATGAGATTAGAAATGAAGTTCTACCTTTTTAAAGTATGTATTAATTGCAGAAAGCAGCATGTTGTGTATCAGTCCTGTATTATTATTATTATTATTATTATTATTATTATTATTATTATTATTAAAAATACATTACCTCGCCATTTCCAAATGTTGATTGTTCTTTCCATAATTCATATTAAAAGTTAAAAAAAAGATTATCTGAATATTAATGGTGAAAAAGTAGTTGGAATGTAACTTGTCAACTTTTTATCGTTTTACCTCAAAATGAATGTGACTGTCTGATTGTTTTCTAATGCCCATTGTGCTTGTTGAAATGATACATTGGATACATTTGAAGCATTTAAAACAGGGCTCAGTTAAACTGAATCCTAGCCTGTCTTAATGGAGGTCAGCAGCCCAGACAAATTCCCATTAGTGTAACACCGGTGCCAGGATATTGTCGCTTTAGAAATAGAAGCAGCTGCAAGACTAACAATAGAACAGTGTCTGCACAGATTTATTATATATCTCTGGTGGCAAGGACCTGGGGTTTCAGAAACAACTACTGGAAGTGCACTTTATTGTTCATTTGTCTGAAGAACTTTCTTACTTGCACTTGTCAATTTAACAATTTACCCTTTCTAAGATGCGATACATAGTGCTTTCAGTTCACTGTATTTAGGGCTGTAGGTAAACTGGCTCTACTCTCTAGAGATGAGGGAATACAGTACATTTAGCCTAGCTGTGTCCTCCTCTTGTAAGTGTACTCTATACTGTATGTACAGTAGCTAAGGTGAGCGTCAGACATAATACTGGTGTACAGTATCATACAGAAGGAAACCAGTGCATTAGATAGTCAATATTGACTATGACATGTCGTGCCATCTTGTACAATAGCAAGAAGTGGACCAAGCACAAAGTGGAAGACAGATCTTTCATTAAGACTGTCACGTGCGTGAAGCACGTTTGGGTCGTTGAGTGCATTTTGATTGATGTATTGATATGTGATAGCTTACATGAATGCATTAATATGTTTAAATATTCAGTGTTCATATAACTGCGAACCTGAGTTATCAGTTTCTTAGCTTACCCTATTATATTTCACGCCATGTCATCGTGAGAAAATGGGTTCATATTAGGTAACTGCAGTCACACTTAAGCTTTGAACAATATACAGTTTCTTGGGATGTCTGCTGCTTCATTTACTAACAGTCTGAAACCCAGTCTGCTCTTCTGCTCAATCACTATTTGCTTATTTGTGAATAAAACAATCACAGAATGTTCTTGATCTGTTCCAAGCAGGAGGCTTTGAGAAAACAGAGTCCCTGCATAGTGTATTTATTTAATACTGTATTTAACTTCTATTACCTCTGTAGTATATCTATTTAACACTACATTTAACTCCTATTACCTGTGTAGTATATCTATTTAATGCTATATTTAACTTATATCACTATCAGCCAGTACGACTCTGACAAAAAGGTTCATCGTAAAAGAATCTTCAGTTCTATTACCCATTTAGAAGGCTTTATTACTGAACTTTAAACCACCTTGTTTCAGAGAAACTCATTGTCCAGAGCTGAACCTTCACAGCACCTTCTCATTCAAGTCCTGCAAGAAACCATCGCAAGACAGCAGGCACTGTCCAGCTCAATGCTTTTGGCAGCTGTGACACAATATCCTGTCGCGCAGTAGTTTCAAAATATTGTCTTTGCTTGCTGTTGTGATTCAGGTTCTCCCCACCGTTCCTGCAGCTGGCTGCACCATGGTGTGCTCACATCTGGCCAAAAGAACCCACAACACATAACATCTAAAACACTTTGTTTCCAAACACAATGGGGGTCCCAGCTGGTTCATCACATGACTTTGAAGTCCAGCGACTTTTAAAACATTCGTCTTCATTTCTCCTGAAAAAGTGTGTGGTATATTTCCCTTGTGTTTCTGTAAACATTTTCTTTTTGAGCAAGTCCGGTAACCAGTCGTATGCTAACACAATTCGTAAGAGCCAATTCAGAGCAATAACTAGGTGGTTTTGATAAACATATCATCGCTGATAGCATTCTGTGGCACAGCCCTAACTTAATTGTTAACTATAAGATTCTGTCATTATGTTGAATATTATATTGTTGTATTTTTTTCCAATGCAATCTGAAACAATGTAATGCTCAGCGGTAGCCTGAGTAGTTAATCAATGCTAGATTCTTCCAATGAGACTGACTGGTGAGTCGGGGCAGCAGGATAGCATTTTTGCTGAATACTGTAAAAATTCTATTTTCTTGTACGTGATGTGAAGCCAAACAAATAAACAAGTAAATACACAAACCATAGCCAGTAGAATATGGTGTCACTGTGCTCATAGCTGCCCAAAGTACACAGCAAAAAACACATGCTGTCCAGACACAGAGGTGGAAACTGTTGCTTTTGGCAGTGACTGACAGCCAGCCAGGAAGGTACAGCTTCAGGCATCTTAAAAAAAAACACAACATTGTTGTTGGACGAAGAGGCCCTATTTTATTCCTCTGAGCGGCAGGGGATGTGAATACCTCTGCTGAACACACAGTCCAGTAAACTGCAATCACACTGCATTAAGAAGCACAAAGTTCAGCCACCTCCTTGCACCCACTACATAAAGAAGCTCAACGAGTAGTTTTTTCAAAGAGGACCCTCTCAGAATCCTGAGTATGAATCGACGCCATAGAGCGCTAAGCTGTTTCCATAGCTGTCTGGATTCATTCTATCTGTGCAGGGTTGTGGACACCCGTCTGTCTCTGGCAACAAACAACAAGTTTGCAGAACAGATGGAGGCAGAGCCCTAGCTATGATCCTTTGTTTAGGGATCAGTTATGAGTGCTCAGTTCAGCAATGTGTTTATATGTTTTTATTAAAAACTGGACTCATTGCCAGAAGAGCCATTGAAGAGCAATATATTTATTACTCAGGGACAGTCGATAATAAGAGTAAAGGCATACATGGTAGCATGCTTTAATAAATACCTTAAAAAGGACGTAACGGTTTATACTACATAAAGGTGCAGTATATGCTTTAAAGGTAGTAAGTTTTGCAAAAGTATTTCAAGCTTTATTTTATTTTAAATTAATAATTTAATTGCTGGAATTAAACTGGATTATAGAGTATGTGTTTATTACACAAAAGTATATATTTAAAAAGCCCCAAAACAGGGCACATGTGCAACCTGTAGACAATGTTTTAAAGTAATTAAATAAAAGAAGGACATTGCATGCATTTTAAAATGCATTTGCAGCTCACTGTTAAATATTAAGGACTGCAATATGTTTAGTGGCAGACTGTAAGAAAGAGGTATATTAATTAAAATGATATTGCATTTTTGTTTTCGACTCTTTTAATTGTTCTATTTTTACAAACTAGCTTTTTGTCTTAGTTTTTTAAATTTTACAATTAAAGCCACATGTTTTGTCTCTTTTTTCATTCCTATTTTATTACATTTTGTATCAGACTTTATATTTGAATGGTTTAATTGTTCATTTTGTGTGTGTGTGCGTGTGTGTGAAGCGCTTTGGGATCCTTGTGATGAAAGGCGCTATAGAAATGTGAATTGTATTGTATTCTACTGAACCTCTTTACCTTTAAAAGATAACATGTTTGTGATAAACGGACTGTGTTTTTTAATCTATACAAAACATTTTACAAAAAAAAAAATGTGTATAAATATCACATCTAAAGCATTTAAGCAGATGATTATTAGGGTAGCCAGATCATATTATTAAAATGTTTAACATCCAATGCTTTAAACCTCTCAGTGAATTTACACAGCGGCTCTAAAAACCGTCAATCTTTAATACAAACTGGTTTTCCCGCTAGTGGTGATTTAAAAGGTTGAAACTGATTCTTTACATTTTAGCGCAATGATAATAAGACCCACGGGCATTTAGATCATTAAATAAACCTCGTTGGGGGATATTTTCAAAACATTACTCCAGCTGTCATTTAAATTGAATGCAACAAAATGAGAAACTAACAACTTGAGCTTGCTTCAGAGAACTTGTACTGTCCAGCTTAGTTGTTTAACTCTGTGTTTGATGGAAACACTTCTACAAATCTGGTCCAGGTGGTCCAAATAGAGAGCTGTCTTAGCAAGTCAATGGAAGATTGCCTGTATCACCTTGAGTTCTAGATAAAGCACAAAGCCTGGCTGTGTTACTGCCCACCTTGTGTCCAATCCAATTACTGCACTTAATGTACAGTCAGTCATTCAGTTCATAAGACATTTCTGCATCGTTATAAATTCGTGATTGTGCAGCAGACATATTTCATGGGATAGTTAATCCCTAATGTTGACTTGACAGTCTGGATTTTTTCAAGGAATTGCAATGTGTGCGTCAATATGACACCTGCTATAAGAGTTATTGCTTCTGCTAGCATCATGACTTTTAGATCGGTATAATAATTCTTTCCAATGTAGATGGGACTTGTACAGTCTATGCAAAGAACAGGATTAGTCTAGTCCACATTCTAGACTGCATTTTTTTTTTTTATCAATAAAATAAGTGGTTCAAAGTTTGTATTGGAAAACATCATTTTAAACAAATATTTAATTTTATACCCTTCAAAAAAAGGCACACAAAGGATTTGAGACTCTTATTGTTTTACATTACATGGCACTATTCCAATCAAGTGAAGTGCAAAAAAAAAAGTTTTTATTTAATAGTGTGGAGGGGCATTTTTATTGTTTAATATTTCACCAATGTACAGAGATTCTCCTGTACGATACTCAGATTCACTCTGTGAGTATATGAGTAAGCTTACTGGCCGCTCTGACCTTGGGTGAGTGAAAATTAGCTTCTATCTTACACAGCACATTGTACTATGTTTTGTATATTAATATATAGTTTAATAAGAATAATTCAAGAGTGGTCATTTCCATCTGATACAAATTATCTAATACAAAGACTTTTCAGATGTCAGGCTCTACCACTGTACATATTCTAAAGTAGTGTAAGGAGATACTCTGGAGCTGGAGAATAGCTCCAGTCTTGTTCCAGTGCAGCTGTGGAGAGAGAGACTCCAGTGGGCAGAGAGTAGAGTATGACTCTGGAGGGATGTCCTTATTTAGTCAATGAGGAGGAATCGACTCTCCAGTCAGGTCCCACTCTGAACACTCAGAGAGCAGTAAGCAAACTAGAAGCTCTCTGAGTCACTCTCACTCCAGGACAGCCAGGGGGGACTGCCCAATTTTCTTTTTTTTTCTTCTCAATTTTTTTTTTTTTAGACCCTAAACTTTTGTTATTTGGACATCAGGACCTTGGAAATAATGTTTATGAAATTTGGACTTTTGCTTTCCCTGGCTTAAGAATGACACCTCAACAGAATAATTGCAGCAATCTGAAAGGAGACAGCGATGCAGTGAGGTCGAGGATACAGGAGCGAGAGAAGGCAAGTGCTTGTGAGCAATAAGAAACAGATTCCTGGATTAGTGCTGCTTGCAAGCCAGGTTATTGATGCCATGCATGAGGAGTGCAGGGCTCCAATGTGTAAAGGAGGAATGTCAGTATTTTATTAGCTTTCCAGCTCCTGCACAGCTTTCAGATGTCTGCTAATTGAGTCTGTCAGTCAGCCTTTTATCGCTGCCATTGCAAAGTCACCGTTCCCCTTTGAAGACGGGCTAAACTTCAACTTAATGAACAACTGTTTACAGAATTGCAATATTTTGCATGCTTCACACAAGCAGGGCAGCTCATTTAGTGCTAAACACTGTTAGTTAAATATGCCACGTCTGTTTATAAAAAGCAGAGTTGTTAGAATAAATTAAGAAATGTCGTCTGAGCAAGTGCACAGCTCCTGAGCCAAACTAGAAGGTATGATCACTTCTTCATCGGACTTTCTCTTTACTCATCTTTCTATTATCTCAACTATTCCCTTTCACAATATTGTTTTCTTATTTCATTTATTCACCTGAACTTAATAATTAAAAAGTCAAATTGAGCTCCACGGGTTATTGTATTGCATGTTTTACCCTTTCAGCACTAAGCAAATGTACAGAACGATAACCCAAGGATAAAAAACTAATAACTTCAGTGTCTTGTAGAAGAAATGGGTACAAACACAACATAAATATGGACATATGGAGGAGTTTTTACTGATCAGCTGTTGTGTGACATTATCATTATTAGACAGCAATAGCTGTTTGCAGTTCTAAGTGGCATTATCTTTCCTAGACCTCTGTACAGGTCTGGAGTGTTGAAAGAGTTCCATTAGTAAAGGTCACAGGACTGTTGTTTCAGTGCTTTAAGGTACATAAGGTTTCATGCTTATTTATTGCATTTTGTAAAAGTAGTGCTGTCACAATCAATCTTTCAATTAAATTCCTTTTACAATCATTATAAAAACTCACTGATTAATAACACGGTGGAAACATGGAAAAGCTTGAATAGAGAACGGTGGTAAATGATAAGCATAGGGACAGAACTGCAAACTGCAAAACAACTGTGTACTTAGCATTGTATAAGGGTAGCACAGTGCAGACTCTGAAACAAGCTGGTATTGTAAAACAACTTCTGCTTGCAAAGTGAGAGAGCGCTCATAACAGAGAAATGCTTCAGTCTCCAGCGCTCTCCGTCCCACTGCTTTCCAAAGACAGCTTCATTGTTAGTAAGTTAGTAACTCCTGCAGTGTTAATAGCTAGGCATTTCCATGTCTGCTGGAATCTGTTGGCTAAGACCAGCAGCGATTGCATTGTCTTATATGAGTAGTTTGGGCTCAAATAGAGGTTTGGGAATTAAAGAGTGGTGTTGGAGATGATAGTTGACAGTGGATGTGGAGTCTTCCTGGCTTTCTACACACAGACACGCCATCAGCGCTATTCATTTAACTCACCCTATTCACACACGTTCCAATAGAGTCAATATTATCTTTCCGTAAGTGCCTTCAAGTGCCTGGGAGGGTGACAGTATCATTTGTCCTGTAATTGGTTTATCTTCATATGATTTATAATGAGCTACTATGCACTTTCCTTTGGGGAAAAGAACAGTTTGGATGACCTCAAAAAATAGCCTTGTCCACTCAAAGTGATCACAAGAAGAGTGTAAGAGACATGGCCAGCTTATATTATTAGTACTTAGAAAAGAACAGATTGGATCACCTCCAACTGATCAGGAATCTAGAACCTGGAACCTAGAAATGACCACTAGAGATGTGCAGTTGAAATTGTTGCCCCTTCTATAGGAAATCTCTATGCAAAACCAGACTTTCAGAGGGAATAAAAAATTCCGCTAATCACCGCTTGTGGTCATTTCTATAACCACCTCGCTTTTAGTCTATTCAGAAGCAGAAGAGGGACATTACTTCAAAAGACAAATGCCTGGTAAAAAAAATATATATATTTAAGCATTAACAACAATAGAAAATTATGTAGAACACACGCACACACACACATGGGAGCTCGCATATCTACTGACACAAGCATGAGGAGCGGGCGTGAATTCAATTCCAAATCCCACATTTTTAGAGGCTCTGTGCTAAAATGTAACCTGATGTGTGAATTTCTCAGCTGGCCAACTGCATTTCCTTGGATGCATTCCTAGAGTGTACGAACGTACACTAAGATAGCATATAGAGAGCCAGCCTCAATGCCTTCTACCCTTTCACCACTATAAACACAGCCTATAATCTTGTCTCCTAATTTGGAAATACATGGGCGCACTGTTCATTCCATGTGCAGAAAGCAGCCAATGCACCACAGGGCACAATATAATGAAAGTATGTACAGACTAATATTTCTTAAACAAATAAGCTTGGCCCTAGTTTCGTGGTGACATTTCATGTTGACACAAAGGTAATCTGAGTGTTTTTTCAGGTTGAAGATATAGGGTCCTGTGGCTTCCTTCTGCCCAGTTCAAGCTGACTTTAACCTCTTCTACTGCCAGGTTGAAAAGCTGCTACCATAATGACATTATGTCTTTGATTTTTTTTTTTAAAGCATGGGTTTGATGGTAATTCTGGATCAACTGAAGACAGAAAAAAAACTGTCAAACTGACAAAAAAATATTGTCTTAAACTCGTAACAACTGGCGAAAGTATTTCTGAACTTGGAGGGAGAAAGCTGGGGGCCACCCCTCTCTCTCCTCCTCTCTGTGCTTAATCCAAATGCCAACTTTAGATAAAAATGTAGAAACTGAATGGGATTTATTCCAGTTAATATTTCAATTAAAATATAAATTTGTTTAATTTGTACGGTTACCTAAGCAGTTAATCAGGGCTGTAAAATTGGATTGGGGATGCAAAGAACTAGTGTTTGCATATTTAACAATAAATAAATAAATAAATATGTAAATAAATGTGTACAGCAACAGTGCTGCGGGAAAGTACCACACGTTTCTGTGCAATGCTAAACAATTATTTTAAGAGGTGCTGACATGGGGAAAGAGAAAAATATATACCATAGGCTAACTTCAGAGAAATACTTTAAATTGAGCATAACTTGCTCCTAGCAGCGATAGGGTTATAAAGGACAGCCACATTCCAATGCATATCCCTCATTTTGAATTAACATGTTTGAATCAATATTTTAAACAAGACTGCTGTTAGTGGGTTTTCTTCAGTCTTGTTCACTGTAAATGGTTCAGATACAGTAGATACAGTATTGATAACCCCTCACATATAAACAGTGTTTTTTTTTTTGTTTGTTTTTTGTTTTTTTTTATTTGATGTAATAGCTTCTTTGTTTTGGTACTTGTTCTCTTTCACTCTCATATTATAAGTATAAATGTGCAGACTGATTCCCCCAATTACATCAGTAGTATTTCTAGGTTGATATTTAAATGTGTTAACTTTATTTCTTGTGTAAGTGTTGAATGGCATTAGTTGTTGTTAAATGTGTTTTTTAACTGAACCCAGGAAAGGGTTAAGTTTGAGCCTTGATTGAAATCCCAGCTCCATGTGAGAATGTGGATGGAATGGATAAAACTGTGGGCCATGATTGGGGGTCCAACCAATTAATTAATCACTCAATTTGGTTTAAATAATGCAGCTCTGTATAAAAGGCTGTAACTGTGTTCAGTCTTGCAAAGATTGGGGTTTAAGAAAGTGTGTTGAAAGGATGCTGTGAAATATGAAACCATGTGAGGGTTTCTTGAAAGGCATTTATTTTATGTTTGTTAAGTAAAAAATGCATTGTTATTTGAAAAATATACTAAAAGAGCATGTTGAAATGTAACCTCTCCATGAACTGAAAATGGAGCAAAATGAAATGTGGTTGTGATAGGTTTCACTGCATTTCCATTGCGATCAATGGCTTTTGTAGCCCTTTCTCCCAATGGAAGCTCCAGACAGAGAAACAGTGAGCTGGTGTTGTATTAACTTGGTCACTGTAAGCCTTCCCATTCCAGGCCTATCTCTCATGAAGCAGGAGTGCATCTCGTAATTGTAGCTACCGATGCCCAGACTAGATTATTATTAGTGGCGTATTTGAGCATGTCAAATTCTACCAGTCAGTGAGAGGAATACGCATCTCTGGTGATATTCACACAGAACAAATGGTCTGGATTAAGTCAAAATGACAGTGCTGCTATAGCCTTGACAATATATAGTTATGGCAGCACCATTAACTTTGATTTCATTCCAGCTCTTGTCTTCTGGAGGGAAATGTAGATGTACAGATTGAATATAATTGGAATAATGTGTTTGTAATTGTAACACTGTGGTTACTATAGCAGCAGAGGTTATCTGCTTGGCTATCCGTATTAATCTTCTGCAGGCACAAATCAGGTGGATTATTTAGTTATGGATATTTGTTTAGCACAGTGAGAAATGTATAACAAGTTGTCATTGTAAAGGGCATGTAACAATTAATGTTTAATAGTAATAAAGACCAGACCAGGCAGAAAGGTTTGGATACCGAATGCCTGTCCTGTGCCAAGTGCAATACGTATTTGAAACTAGAGTAAGAGAAGTTCACTCCTAAACGCAAGAATCTTAGGCTTGTACATTGTTATCCATTAATGAATTAAAGCCTGTATGTGCAAAAGCAGGTATCTGCATATATATATATATATATATATATATATATATATATATATATAGACACACACACACACACACACACACACACACACACCTGGGTACAGGAAACAGATGTTTCAGAGCCAGGATTTTTTTCCCTCACAAACAACCAACTTCTTCCAAAAATATAACCGAAGTAAAAAACATATAGGAAAAACATACCACAATGAGTAAATGAAGATTATTGTCTAGCCTGCACTGCATTATACACAGTACCAACCCTGCTAAGACATCCCACTCTCTTCAATGCATTGTCTGACACCAACTCGGGCCAGCTGCATAAGGAGTTGTAAAAGGTCATCTTTTTTTTTTTTTATCTTACAATTTGAAAGAAAAATCTGATGCAGTAATCTGCAGCTGTTAAAAATTCAGTCTCAACACCAAGGCGTCAAACATCTAAAATGAGATATATTGACACTTTACTGGTACTATCATCATTATATTTTAATGATTTTCAATATAAAACTGGAATTACCTAAAGATCTAAAACTACTCTAGTCTTTCACCTTATTATTACTAAATCAGAAAAAGATGATTCGAGAGTCCTTATGATACCTTGAATTATATGACACAGGGAAGACTAAAGGACTTGTCATGTAATAGCTTTGTAAACAGTACACTACATAAAGCTTGAAATACGTTCTATAATAGGCAGAAAGAAGCTGATAATGTACTTGCTTGAAAACAATAGGTACTGATATGTTTTCTGTTGAAATGCTTTTTGAAATTCAATGAATAAAAATAGTTTGCAGTCATAGCATAAGCAGGCACCTTTGGGAACAGTGCTGTGCACTTCCTAAAACACAAGCGGGAATTTAAATCCCAGTACTAGGGCACGATTCCAACAAAAAGACTTTCTGAAGGGAAAAATGTGACCTGAATTACACAGGCAATCTCTCTCTCTCTTTCTCTCTCTCTCTCTCTCTCTCTCTCTCTCTCTCTCTCTCTCTCTCTCTCTCTCTCAATATTATCTCTATATATATATATATATATATATATATATATATATATATATATATATATAGGAAATAAATACATATGTAAAGAATGCTGGTGAAGTGATCTTGTTTAAAGTTGAATGCTAAATGAACAGGATTGTAAAGGTGTTTCCCTTCAGTACCCACTGGTATTCACTTATGTAAAATTAAAGCTTTCTTTGAAAAGCAACACAGTTATGGCACCTTTGAGACCTCCACAGCACCAAATTGTTAGAAGTAGCATCTACAGTGCAGTTTGATGCAGGTACAAATAATAAAGCATCACTTTAGCACCCATAACTAAGAGAAAAGTGTGAAACACCCACCATCGTTTCATGCCACATAAACCCATGGTTAAACACCTCCACTCTATACAAAACAAAAGAAAAACTAAGATGGTCATCAATTTATTTCATGATGTTACTGAATCCTGCATTTATTTGGCCTATGATAAGTGGAAGGCAGTAAATGCCAAGTACATTTGTACATGTTTTCATAAGAACATACCGGGAATGAGGGACAGTGCAGGATAACTAAGAGGGTGTTGTTTTTTCTTTTTCTTTTTAAAACAGGCTGTGAGTCACGCAGCTCCCTGGTAGCGTATCCTGTTCCATTTCAGAAACAAATGTTTTAATGACAGGTTTTTTTTAATCTCCTGAACCAAGCTACAGGTGCAAGTGTCCTCACTGTCATTTCCAAGTCTGCTTGTGGGAAGTCACTTCATGTCAGACCTCCCATGATCCTACTGTCAAGATGTCTATACACTAGGAGCGTGTTACATCACAAAAGGGTCGTCCCTATGGTGACGGTTCTACACATGCGTTGTTATCTGCTAAACCCCAGACTTTCTTTCAACGTGGTTGTTGTGAGGCTTTATTCACAATAACTGCAATGACCTTTTTATTATATTACATCCATTAAACAGACATGAAAAAAGAGGCAGTCTAGTCAGGGCACCGTGATAAGAATATTTAGAACCGCGGTCCTTGGCAACAAGCCTTCGAAGTGATGTCAGAAAGTCTCCTCCCCCTTTTAAAATCTGTGATACTGTATAGAACCCCACAGCTCAGGTGACGACGTGTTGTTTTTGGGTTTTTTTGTTTTTTGTATAATTGCTATCTCAGTAAATCATTTTGATAAGCTTACCAGTTTTGGTGCTATAGAAATGTGTTATGTATTGTATGTACTTTATTTCTCACTAGCCAACGCTGACTGTTTGCCTGTTACAGCTGCCCCTAAACCCACATATTTCACAAAGTCTTGTAGGAATTTTTTTGTAGCTATATAGTAAAAAATGACAAGGCATTTGACAGAAATGTCCTGTCAGCCACGGTACAGTAGAATATACCTGCACAAAGCTGTTGACTGTATTCTTTCTCTTTCAGAAAATGAAAACGACAATGCAGAGGAGACGGTCTGCCCCCTCAGCCATCAGTAAAGCCCTCAGCAAATCCAGAACACAAAGCAGGTGAGAGCACACGGTAGACTGCTGTCACTGGAGTGTTAACTGGCTCTAAGTGTACTGCGGTGGGAAGTCTAGAGAGTCAGCTGGAAACATGGCAAAACACACAATGGTCTGCTAATGCACAGCACTTTGTACAACAAACAGACAGACCACTGGTTAGTACAGACGCAGCCAATTCTAACAGGTACTGCATTGAGACGAAATGCTCGTTTTCACTCCTGAGGTTCTTTGGTAGCAAGTTATATACACACTCCCTGGTGCTGTGAAACACGTTAACCTCCAGATTGCTGCTCCCACTCAGTCCCAGCGTCACCGGGCTCGTTCCTACAGCCTGGCTTCAGGAACTCGAAGGTTGCTTTCTCTACAGAATTCCTGACTTTATTTGGGTTGTTCTATCATGGAAGCTACTACCAAATAACAAACAAAAAATAAAATAAATAAAATCTAAACAGTGGCTTTTGATATACAGTCCTGGAATTCTAATTGTTGTGCCATCTTGAGTTTGTCTGTAAGTAAACTACTGGAATTTTTTTTTTCTTTTTGTTTACAAAAGTATGGCAGTTTTCCAGGGCAGTGGAGCAGACTGGAGTTCTCAGTATGATGGCTTTGCCTTCACGCTGACGCACAAAGCTACAATGAGACTCAATCAGTTTTATAAGTGCTGGCGTGGGGCCTGAAACCCCCGGCCTACGAGCATTTGAAGTTCATATTGAAATCATATTTGGAAGGGCTCAAGCTGCTGACAATAGCTTGACATCCCTTTGCTCTAACTGCCCACTATCCTGAACGAGAAGAGTGTCCCCTCTTTTATCTTTAAACGACCTGGTCTGTAGCCTAGTACATACATTACTAGTTGTCTGTATCCCATTTTGTGATGGATCTAAAAGGCTGTATAAATAATGCTCAGTTCCAACTCTCTGAGCTCTTGACAGAGTATCACGTACAGAGCCCGGCACCTTGTCATTTTTAAGAGGTTTCAACATTGTTTGTATCATTATCAGGACCAAATTCCAGTCTCAATATAGCGTGATTTACAAACCTCTGAGAAATATGAACAGCCTGTGTTAGAACGCACACCTTTGGCATGTGTTGAGGTATGATGACCATGATATATTGCCAGTCCTTTATCACTGCGCTGGCACTGGAAATTAATAGTAGAGACTTTTTCTATCCAGTGTAATTTATGGATTGACTAATTATTTTGTTTAAAGCACGACTCCTTTGAATTACTGGTGACCGATTTAATGTGATATAGTAAACTATTTTAAAGAAACTAACAACAATCTGGAACAGTTGAATTAACATCAGACTGTTTTATGACTAGGGTCCTATATTTGCTACATTGTTGGTTGGTTTCACAGACACTCGATTTGCACTAAGCCTTCAGGTGATGACATCATTGCTGTCTTTGCATTCTTCCAGGGATGGGCCTCTCTCTCCAGCCTCCACCAACAACGGTTCTCTGATCCGGGCCTTCAGTGGCCAGGACTCAGCGTTCATCATGGAGGAGCGGGTACAGCTCACCACGGGGCTGCAGACACAGGAGAGACACCTCTTCCTCTTCCGTGACATACTTATCATCGCCAAGTCAAAGTAAGCACTGGACAGCACTCTTCCAGGGCCCCTCGATCCACAGCGAAGGCGCAGGAGCACCAAAACAATGGTTTTGAAATGAAAAATGTGTTTATATAAATATTTCCATCAGGATCTCGTGGATCATTTTAAAATTTTGAAAATGATTTGCCTCTGCACTCCTTTGTAATTATTTGGGAGGTTTTTTTTTTTTGCGAAGGGGGGAGGGGGAAGCTAATCTTCTCTTGCTAGCTCACATCTTAATTACTGCCCACCTCATCACTAACGAGAACCACATCTGAAACAATCTGCCTGAGCAATAGATATTGTGCGGGGTTCATGCAAGAGGCAAGGGGTGAATGGAACATCTTGCAGGCATTTGGATGAAACACGTTCCATTTAAGGAAAGATACAGAATCTGGAGGGTGGTTCCTAGAAATCTTTCATCTTTTTGTTTGTCATAAAACACTTTTTTATTTCACCTGACACAGTGCTCATTGACGCAGTGCTGGCCCAGTTTTCCTTCTGGAAATCAGCAACCTAGATTCAACTTTGTGACTAACACCTGTCATATAATGAGCACATGTGTCTAATGTTACAGCAAGGGAGGATTTGAGAACCTTTGAGAATGTTATCTGTCTGAGCTTCCTTATTAAGGAGCTGGTACCTACCTTTTGTTTTAAGATATAGCTGCCAGTGCATATATTTTCCCTACAGTGTTTTTGTTTTACAGTTAGCAAGGTTGCAATTAATGAGAAAGCTAATTTGCAATCAGCTTTGGAATGTCGTTATCCTTTGTAACGAGGAATTGCAATCCTGACAGGGCTACTATTGCCATAAGTGCTATTTACATTAAGTACCTCTAAACACATTGCAATTACACTGCAATTATATTGTTACATATGCTGTCACATTGTAAATACACAACCAAGGGTTTAAATCCTGTCAAATTACAAATCATGCCAGCAACTTCCTACACTGTTAATTATATTGTAAATAAGTGTAATTAAAAGACACTTTGGGTAAAGTGTAACAACATACTGTGCTGTGCAAAATAAAGTTGTACTGCCAACCCTTTTTCACTCTCACACAGGTCCTCATCCAGCCTGAAGCTGAAGCAGCAGGTGCGTGTGTGTGAGCTGTGGATCGCATCCTGCATCGACGTGGTGTCTGAGAGGAAGATGAATCCAGAAACCTCTTTCGTCATTGGCTGGCCAACCACCAACTATGTGGTAACGTTGAGGTATTGCAGATCAAACACACAAGCACAAATTCAGACATTAAACTGCAGGGATGTTTATCAATGAGGTCACCAAACATTTAGACAGAAACTGATTTTTAAAATATATATATATATATATATTCCTTTTGTTACCATCTAAATCATGCAATGTTGCTCCTCCACTGCAAGAGCTCTGTCCCTGAACAAATGTTGGTGTCCCGTATCGAACCAACGAATGTGAGCACTGTGCCTAACCCTAAGTCAAGCAAACGGCATGTGGCTGTATCACGCCATGTGGGAGTGCGAAGATGGTAAAAGACAGCAAATATATTGTTGAAATATCAAGTGTACGTTTAGACCAGGATACGAGGCCTCTTTTAGAAAATGGTTACTGATATATGCTTTCTCTCCAGATTAAAAAAAAAGACAAACATTTTCAAGATCCAGTTTGATTGGCTCAAGACACTTCGTCCATATCGGCTACTCGGGTCCTAGCTTGCTTGAAATGGGATAGTGTTAGGACAATGAGCAAGTCCTTAGTGTGTAAAAACTGTGTCCGATTTTCTTTCAGCTCCTCCGAAGCCAAGGAGAAGTGGCTCCAAGCTCTGCAATGGTAAGGCCTGTTCCACTGTCTGTGCTTTGCAGCATCCGCTTTCAGCTCTGTGCAACCTTGTTCAGCTCTGTGAATTTTCAAACACATTCCTGTAATGTACGGTAACAGATTGTCAATAGCTCAGTATGAGTCGTTAATATCAGATGCCTTTTATATTTAACTAATGTAGTCCCTTCACTTGGCTGTGAAGTTCTCATTTTTCTCTTAAGTAGTTAAAGGCGCATTGGATAAAAGTCTTGAACAGCTTTTCAAAAGGTCTCAGGAATGTTTCTTGCACACAGGCAAATCAATGAAATGAAACGGGACCAATATCAAGAGAAAATCGCCCTTAAAATCATGCTGCTGGATGTGGGGAACCACACTTCGTCAGTAAGTGCCTATATTCGGATACAAGTAGCAGATATTAGTGGAAAATGTAATGTGATAATTGTGGGTCATTTTAAATAACCTTTTGAAGACATTATTTAGTTTTAAGCTTTACTTTCTCAGTGGAATCAATTTTTTTTTCTAGACAATGACTCTGAATGTGGGCAAGACAGACACTGCAGAGAAAGTAATCAAACTCTGCACTCAGCAGCTTGGAAGTCCAGTGAGTATTTAGCAAGTCACTATACTGATTCTGTACACCAGACAGGGGAGCATAATGGAGGTGATTCACGCCATTAATATGCAGGTGCTGTTTGAGTTGAGTATTTAAAAATCAAGCAGGGAAATGGAAAGTCAAGATGGAACATTTAGTTGATATAACCTTCAAATTTATTTTTTAAAAGTATGATATGCATGATATGCCCAGAACATACAGTAAATGTATATTAACCTGGTGACTCATAGGCAGAAGTATTGTATTAGAGAAGAGAGAAAAAAAAAGCAACAACAGCAAAATAAGACTAATACAGTACCATAAGACACAGGATTAAGAATGCATAAAAACCATTAGTATTTTTCGAACATTTTTTGTTGAAATGTAAAGTGTTGTTAGGGTTTATTTAGACTAGAAAAAAGCCACATTGCATTTTTTCTGTGACTCACCACATACACATGCTAGTGAGTGGCATTTCTTTCTAATTTCTCGTGGAAATAGCTGCTAGCATGCTCTAGGAGTGCACGAGTCTGTATGAGAGCACGCTACAGGATGACCATGCCAGCTGTTATCCTAAAGGAATTTCCTTCCCCCTGACGCGGACCCCAGTTATCAGTGGGCTGGCGTTTCCCTTCTCGCCACTGCCTGACGTATTCATCCTCTTCTCTGATTCTGTTCGCCTCTCTCTCACCCACAGGGCCAGCCCAGTGACTACCACCTCTGGGTAATGTCAGGCAAGGAGGAAACCCCCTACCCCCTTATCGGTAAGAGCCAACCCCAGCCATGCAGTCCTGTATAAGGGCCTGGCTTTGTTAACCTACCGCACTGTGCTGTTGGAAATGACTCGGCTGTGTGTCGGATGTGTATGTAGCTGCTGCTGGACCCTCTTTGAAACAGGCTCTTGAGTCTCAAAGGGGCTATCCTGGTCTAAAAATGTGAATTAAATACAGAAATAAATGAACACATGTATTGATCTATACGCAGCTACCTTGTCTAGCCCTGCTGTGTCATGTAGCTCTTTGCAGCCTGTGTTTAATGCATTTAGTGCTGCCCACACTGTAATGCATAGAGTCAGTACACCATGACATTAGCATTAAGGCGACTGCAAGACAGAATGGTTAAATGAGTTACTGAGAAATTAACCTTAATACAAGATAGTCTGCTGGATGAATGAAAATTAAATCCCTTTCACAGGGTCACGTTCTAACATAGCTGAGAACACAAACGTGTTCATTGATTTTGCCATTCATATACTGCTACATGCCTCAATCTTCTCCTTCCAATAACACACCCAGCGCCCTCTAGGGCATGTTAAGAGTATTGCAATGTCTGCTGTCCTCACACACAAGGATGGATTTATGAGTCTCAGTGTTCAACCCCTTATCACAGCCCGCTATGTATTATTTTTTTTTTTTTTTTTTTTTTTTTTACTTTTCTGTATTTTTTATGCAGTACATTAACCAGCATGCATTAAGTGAATATTACATTAGGGCAGCATTGGTGTACTCTTGCTCAAATGCCAGATATTTGCAATGAAAAATGAAGTGGAAATATTCGTCGTAATCTGTGTATCCATGACCTGTAGGTACAGTATTTATTAATGAACATAAGAGAAGCTAAAATGACATAAGGCTGTGTATTTGTATGTTTCTTGGCGAGGATGATGGTTTGAATTTTTAAGTTTAATTCCTTTAATGATGTCTATATAATTTCCACTTGTGTTGCCCAAATTGAGTTTGTCCTGCAAGGATAAGTTACAATAGTAACCAGTGGTTACCGATAACCAAATAAAATGACTTTTAATTAAACAAATGTTTATTTTAATAGACTAGCACTCTGTTCATAGTCAGGTTGATTATGGTTGATACTTACTAGCCCACCAAATTACATCAGCTCAAATTTTAGAAAGCCAGCTGGGAACCTGTGTTAAAAACAGGGTATTGTAAAACCTATGAGCACACAGACACAGACCGTAAAGAATTTAGGGTTACCAGCTCTTAGGAACACATCAGTTTAGTTGTATGCATTTGCACAAGACTCTGTAGTCCAGTTTGGGTAGTTGGGGTTATTTACAAAGTTCATAGCCAACGCCTATGTGGAAGTGGACTGCTTTGTTTAGATTGCTCACCACAGCAGAAATTCCCAGAGACCCAGACTTTACTTTGAAAAAAACGTGGAAAAGTCAGCTTCCTGTTGTTTTAGCCTAACTGGCACCATAGCTGCTAAAAAGAGCTCTATTTTGAGCACAGTCGCTGCTTTGTAAATGTTTCCACAGAAAAAAGAGAAAAAAAAGATATCCATAGCAGCAAAGTTTCAGCACATGCTGCCCCTTGTAGTTACAGCAGCTTTGAACACATATGAACATGTCAGGAATGACTGCTGTTTTGTGATGCTCGATAGCGCAGTGCCTACAATCCAGTACAAGCTGTTTCTTTATAGGTTTTTAATCAGGTTTATAAGGCTCGCAGGTCTGCTGATGTGTCAGCAATAGAACATTCCTTCACGTCTCACTCCTGTGTTCCAGTGCAATGGAAAGTCACTTTGTCTTGTTTCAATTCTCCACCCTTTCACTTGACAACTTTTCCAGCCCAGAACAGAGCTGAAGAAGTTACACTGCCCCCTGGTGCTCATGGAGTACCCATTTAAGCAGTAAGGCCTGACAGGCAGTATTGATGAGAACACCCACACACAGCAGTGTTAATGAGAACATCCAAACAGCACTTCAAGACTGTCAAGACTCGATGTGCAGTCTTAAGTGTTTAATAATTCCATTTTATATCATCTTTCGTGCTGCTGTTTCTCTATTGAAATGTGTTGTCTTTTGAGTTTTGGCTCTATCTTTCTGTAGAACTGGCCTATAAAAATAATATGGTTTCATTATACTTTTTATGACAAAATGCAATAGAAGACATTATAAAAGAGCATTGTTTCTGGTAGTGGCTCCTGTGCAGTGTTTTTTTTTTGTATAACCGGTTGGACTCCTCTTCAACAGGACATGAGCTCCCCTTTAGTATTATCATGAACTGCCTGAGAGACTCTGCAGACCAGCCCTGCAAGGCCAACAACAACATCCTGGCCCCCGATGGGGCCCTTCTCCTGGAGCAGCTCCCCTGGGAGCACCAGTGCCAGTTTATCCTGAAGCCCCGGCCCGTGGCGCGAAGCCACGTTAGGACAGGTACGTGCTTCTGTGAGGGAGGGGCCACAGTTTCAACCAGGAGATTTATCCATTGAGACCAAGTCCTCATTTACAAGGGGGTCCTGGAAAACTATTTTTTAAATAGTACAAATGATGCACTAAAAGCATGCATGGTTCGAACCTTTTGAACAGCCAAATGAACTGAATCCTGAGAGTGTAAACTACGTGGCCAATGCATGTGCTTTCTAACATACTGCACATTGGACAAGAAAATCACATCTCAGTCATACAGCCGACGAGAAGGAGCTTTACCAGATTCAACAGGAAGTGCAAATCAAATCATGCCGATTTCTTTCAAAGTAATTCTTGTTTTCAAAAGCAAGGACATTGTGATTGATTTTCTAAATACTATGTCAAGTATAAATTATCTCCTTATGAGAAAAAAAAAATGCTTTACTCTTTAGAATAAAGGGCTTTGAAAATAACCCCTATTAATTTGGATATTCTAAAGACTTATCTTAGCAACACACTCGTAACAAATCCTGATATCTTCAAGCTTTTGTCTACTTGACTGTTATTTGTAGTTTACCCTTGTAGGCAGTCAATATGTTTTGTTGAATATAAGGACCTGGCTTTGGCTAAGTACTTGAGCAATTGCCAGTAATTAAACTAAACAAAACTGGCCTTGTGGAAGACAAGAGTTTGATCCCTGTTTCTGATTGGGGAGCCAAACCCCTGTCTGGGTCTATTGTAAGTGCCTCAGGCTTCTCCATTCAAGAGTACTTTCCACACAACTGTTTATTTATTCCTTCATGTATTTGTTTATTTATTTGCAAAACTGCATTCTCGAAATACTTTAGAGATAAAAAATACAAGAAAAATGTTATCTCTGTCTCCTAGAGGAAGAAGTGAGTAAATAACTTCCTGTCACGCTACCGCTGACAGGAAATCAAACCAGTCCTGTTCCTCTAATTATGTGTCTTTTTTTTTTTAGTGCTAAATGGGCAGCTAAAAAATGTAAATGAAAGAAAAATGTACCCATGAATCTTCCCCTATGTCCTACTTGATAGTAACAAAATGTTTGTGAGCCTTTTAATTGAATTATTGTCATATGTAATGTAAGTTAGAAAGATTAAAGAATGATGAGAGAGCAGTCTTGATATTCAGTTATGAAACGTAGGCTGCGTTTATAAATAAAACTTTTGTCATCAAATATGTTAAGTTTCTTTTAGTGATTCTAAATCTAGTTCTGAAAAGCGTTGTACGCCACAAAACGGTCTGTTTGGAGATATGGTAGTCACGGCAGTAGAGTTCACCAAGCCACTGAAGAAGTGAGCGATGCTCGTGTTAAACTCTGTACCATGTGACCGGTGTGGCAGCCTGTAACTGACTGTGCATCTCTTTCAGATTCCTTCCAGAAACACATCAAAAGGAAGAAGTCTCTGATAGACTGGGCCTTGCGCAGAGGGAGCAGCAGCCCATCAGACAGTCATTCGGGATCTCCCTCCTCACCCCGCAAGCTGTTCGGCCACTCCCTGCCCTCCATCTGCCCCACTGGAAAACTGCCCAAGCCCATCATGGTGAGCAGGAGCTGGGAGAGCACAAACACTGACCAGTGATCACTGTGTAATATACTGACCGACTAGACTATGTGATGAAGAGATTAGTCTAATCTAGATTTGCAGCTAACAATTGAGGCAATCAGGACTAGGACTGTTTTGTCACTAAGGGGTTTAAACGGAAATTAATGAACTACGTAGAGGTACGTCAAGCAGCACACAGAGGCAGAACTATTTAAATCAAAGCCTGTCAAACCTCAGTCTTTCCTCTCCCTCTCTTTTAGGACATGCTCTGCCTCCTGTACCATGAGGGCCCGTCCACCATGGGCATCTTCAGGCGCTCTGCCAACGCTAAAACCTGCAAGGAGCTGAAGGAGCGTCTGAACTCGGGCCATGCTGTGCAGGTGGAGGGAGAGTCAGTGTTTGTGGCTGCTGCCGTCATCACAGTAAGACATCTTCATGACCTAATTTTCCCCTTTCAGTCACTGAATCCCTGCTGTTACTTCAGCCCAATCCAAAGCAGATGTGGAGGCATGGGACGGAATTAAAGGAGGAATTTAACAGGATATATATTTTAGAGTAATAAAAAAAAGTCACTGTCTTTTTATACTTTTAATATTCATGCTGACGTTTGCCCTCAGCCACACAGATTCCAGAACTGGTGGTCCTCTACGTTCTGTGTTTTGAGCACTCTTGGGTGAAAATAGCATCTGTAAATAAGATTATTTCAGCATGTTCAGACGTGAAGTGTCATACCTGTTAGTCTGACATAAAACAGAAAAGGGAATTTTTTAGACAGTGTTAAGCATTGCAATTGATTGAGAAGATTCCACACACAGGGTGCTATTAATTGATTGCTACCTATCTTTGATAAAGATATACAGCGTGGCATCTTCAAACATTTGTCTTACAGGACTTCCTGCGCAACATTCCTGGCAGTATTCTCTCAGCAGCGCTGTATCACAAGTGGATGGAAGCAATGGAGAGAAATAACTCTGAAGAGAAACTAGAGGTCATAAAAAGGTTTGTAAGATGCTTGCCTGGTTGGATAACTAACTGACCTGCACATTTCTCTGCTTCACTCCACATAGCTTTGCAGTCTAGCCTTAAAAGAATTCCAAAACTAAACAACATAAAACACAAGTTTCCTTTTCCCCTGTCGCAGCTGAATTGAGAGTGTGTTTTTTTTGTTCTATTATTCTGAACAGGCTTGTGGAGAGTCTCCCTGAAGCTAACGTCACCCTGCTTCGCTACCTGTTCGGTCTCCTGCACCACATCGAGAGGAGGTCTGAGGAGAACCAGATGACAGCCTTCAACCTGGCCCTGTGCATCGCTCCCAACATGCTGTGGCTTCCTGTCTCCACGGGGCCCGAGGAAGAGAGCAGATCCACAAGGAAGGTCAGGCTGCACTACAGCGTCTCCGCTTAGTAATGAAGCACAGTGAAAGCATAGGACAGCATTGTAAAGAATAGCAAGGTATGGTAAATCATATCATTAAACATGGCAAACCAGGGTAAGCTATGGCAAATGCATAGTGTAACCAAGTGAAAAGCATATGCAGATATACTGTGGTTAACTTTATAAGGGTCCATTTGGAACTAATATACTTAGGTTGATAGCTACAGAAGTAAACCACCAGGGACACTGGTTTCATTGTATTCTCTGCTTTTTAAAAAGCGCCCATCTTTCGAATTATAAGCACTCTTCAATCCCGGCTTTGAAAAGAGGCTTATATCAAGTTAAGCATCAGTAAGTACGTTTGACTTTGTGTCACATACTTTTCAACAGTAAGAGTGCCCCTTTAAGACATAAGATTATAAATACCATTCAGTTTTGTTTTTTTGGCTTCAGGGTTCTTAAATGTTCTGTTCTCATGCCACCAAACCAGGGAAAAAGGTTCTTTGGCAAGGTTTGCGTGCTATGAAAAGCAAACCATATTTTAGTTTTGTTATAGCAAAATGTCTGCAGTTAGTCAGTGCAGAATGATGTGTTATTTCCTTCACCGCACTTTAGTTTAGACAAATGGCTACATTGGTTTACTATTAACCCTATAAGAAAAGGCATACAATAAGCATTCCATATTAGAGAAGCGCTGTCCACGGTTTTTAAAAAAGATTAAAGCCCAGTTGCATGTGTTGTCTGTCTGCAGTAGGTTTACTTGTTTTTGTATTTCTATTTGAAAAGGTGACTGTTTAACAGATTGTGTTTTCTCCTCTTAGGTTGCCATGCTTGTGCAGCTCCTAATTGAAGAAGCCCCCGCAATCTTCGGGGAAGACATTGTATCGCTCTTTAACAAACCTCACGAGGACCAGCTAAACAGCTCAGAGGATGCATTGGGTGAGCATCAGACAGTTTGCTAAGAATATGCATGCACATATACAGTTCATACATAAACAGACGCATCTACAGAAATGGGGAACATTGAGAAACGTTTGCACTTGTAAGCCAACTAGCAGTTGTTTCCTCAAAGCAAATCTCCTGACATAAATCTGACAAGACACACGTCAGGCTTGATCCTCAAAGGGCGATCTCCCAAGTCTAACAATGCTGCTCAACTCATGACTGCAACTGTTCTGTTGTGGATCTTAATTATCAGCTGATTCAAGGGTTTCTAGTCTGTATGGATTGCTATGCCAAAATACATGGTTCTGGTCCGAATGAACAGCACAATCAGTGACATAGCCATAAACAAGCTCTTTGGACTACGGGCTCTGAAACTATTAACCTTTTTTTTGTAAATTTACATACAATTACAGTAATCAAATCCTGTTTAAATGTATTATTAAAACCCAACCTGCCCAGTTCTAATCCTAAACTGTCGTCTGTTTTGCAGATGAGCATGCCTTTCTTCAGCAGTACTCATCAGATGAATTTGATTCCACCTTTTCGGAACAGGAGAAACTGAAAACACCGAACAGAAAGGAAAGTGACTCCTTCTTCCTTCCCTTAAACGATTCAGTGCTCGAAGAAGAGAAGGAGGACTGGGGGCTGTTGGATGAAATGGACACCTATAAGAAGAAAGCCCTGAATGAAGACAGTGCTTACAGCTGCGATAACCTGGACGAGGTGTCTTTCCGATCCAGCGGGTCAGTCTGCTCGCTCGCCATTCTCCAGAGCATCAGGTCGGCTAGAGACCGCTGCTCCTCGGAGCCCAGCGTGTGCATGAGCTCCCAGCTGCTGAGCAGACTGCATGCGCCTGTAGCACGTCAGTCTAGCTGCGATGCTGCAATGATCCGAGGGCAGACCGACTGCTCCCAGTACATGCAAAAGCTACGGCTAGACAGCCCCAATGTTTTGGAAGGAGAAGCTAGCCCCAGAGTGAATAACAGAACCAAACCTGGCCTGTGGAGGTCTCCACAAATTGCCTCGAGGATCAGGCACCTGGGGCCTCACAGGATGAACGTGTCTAACAGGTCCAGTTTCTCCAGCCTGTCCTCCACAACCACCTCTCCTTCTGTGTCATCCCTGAGCTCTCTGGACAGCGCCTTCTCTTATTGCTCAGACTCTGTGTTCAGCCCAGCCGAGGTCTCCTCACTGCCTCTCACGTTTGGAACTTCCACCAGACTGCAACCCCTTTCTCCAGAGTTTCCCAGCAAGTTCTCCAAAGACTGGAGCATGACCTTGCCGGCGTCTATGGCGAGAGAACCATGCGACTTGGATTGGTATGAAGAGTATGACGAAAAGGACGAGGAGAACAACAGTTGCATCAATGAGACTGAAGATACTGCAGGCGGTCGAGCTCCAGAAGAGGGGCAAGAGGCCTGCTGTGAAAGCACTTTGAGCGTTAACACTTACAGGAGTGCTGAGGACGATGGAGGTGATTCAGAACACAAGGGACAAGAGACAGAACTAAGTCAAGCAGGCATGGGAAAGAACCAAGAGTCCATGGAATTGGAACCAGAGGTTGGGGCTTGTGATAGCGAGTCCAAACCACAGAGAATAGAAACATCAGTGAAGCACATAGAACTGGTTAGACCGAAAACTGGTAAAGATAAGGTGAAGCGCACTAAGATAACATTCTACATGGCCCCAGGCAAAGCAAGAATGAAGAACCGTTCTGAGCAGAATGAGAAAGAAAAGTCCACAATTTCAATGAGTGTGTCGGGCTCAGGTGACGATTCTCTAGTTAGTGCAGGACACCAAAGTCAGACTGTAAAGGTCTACATTCCACAGACTGTTTTTTATGGACAGAACACTCCTCTGGTATTGCAGTCAGTGTCAACGAAGCAGAATTCAGAGGTGCCAAATGTGCAGGTCCAAACTGAAATGAATGGTCCTGCAGTGGCAGCAGCGGGTAGCATTGAACACCTTCCCACTTCAAAGACTCACAGTAAAGCAGCCAGCACAATAAGGCACACCATTCGTATCATACTGCCCGCTTCAGTCAGGAACACTGTCAAGGAATACTTTCTGCATGGCGACGCTAAGAACTGTCACACGGACGCCAAAGCCGTGGAGAAAGAGCTGGTGAGAAGCAAATTGGAATGGCAAAACAGGAAACACACAGGCAAGCCAAAAGAGACCCTCGGTAAAATAGGGTTTGGTGAAGAATCTTTTGTCTGAGCATGCTGATTTTAAGTACATTTGTGAATTCATATTTGACATTCTTTTATTAGATGCGGTGCATGTATCTGAAGTTTTATATGCCATGCCGATTCATGCACTTAACAAAATGAGGTCTGTGACAAAAACACTTTCACTGATATATGAACTTCAGAACAAATGTCATAAGGGTAGCTCCTTTGATATGTAAACACGGTTGATCACAACATGATATTCACTAGTTAACGCATGTTGAAAACACTGACTTGCTTGTGCATTTTCATTGGACAGTGTGGCCTCTGTTTAATATGTACTGCACTATTCAAGAAGGGTACTTGCAGTTTCTCCAAAGGAAACTGTTTTAACAAGAGGAGTCCATGAGGGTCATGCTTTAAGTTTTAAGAAACATTAAAGAGACAATTGGCTAATCTGTTTTATGATCATAAGAGTTCTTCTGGCAAAACACATGGATGGTGCCCTGCTAATTAGTTGTGTAAATTGCCCGACGGAAGATAAATGCCCAGTCCAGTGGGGTAAGCATATCAGTCTGTGCCAATAAAAGGATGCTATTCAAATCAAACATCTGCATTGAAATATTGAGGGACCAGAAGCAGGAGAGCAGTGAGGTTAGGAGAAAGTCACGTGCTGGGAGACAGGGGTGGTGGAGATGGGAGAGAGGGGTGGTTGAGATAGGAGAGAGGGGTGGTTGAGATGGGAGACAGGAGTGTAGCAGGGTTGTCCAGTTGCGGAGGGTAAAGCTGTACGTTTTCAAAGAAATGTTTGGATGAGATGTTTAATTAGAAAGACTCAAAGTTCTGTTGGGAATAAAATGAGTTGTGAGGCAGATGTGGTGGTTTTGAAGAATTAGTTTGGGATTCAGAGTGTTTAAAACATCATTCGACGAGAGTTTACAGGGCATGATACTGTGGGTGTTGAGCATCGATCTTAAACAGAGATACGAGACACGTCTACCCTTCATTACATCGTACTTTCTGGACAGTGCAGCGATTGTTGCCTATCCACAAAGCTTCAACTGGTTTTTTTTTGTCTTTTTTTACTGGTGTTTTATTTTGAATATTTGATTCGCATTTGACAGTTATGTACAGTGCCCTGTGTATGGAATTGTCTAGGCCAGTGAACATGTTGTGTTCCACCCCTGTGCTGTCAGCACCTGTGCCCATTCCAGAGCTGTGGCTGTCAGTAGCCAATCACTGAGAGGTTACGAATGAATTTGTAAAGGAGTTCTGTAACCTTCTTTTTAAAGCTGTCAGTCCGTATTATCATCCTTTAAAGATGCTTCTACTTGTTCACATTGAGATGTGTCTGCTGCATTGTACATTTTGTTTATCCAGCCTGTTTTTTTTTTGTTTGTTTTTTAATAAATGCGTTCTTTATTTTTATTTTTTTTACGACCACAAATAATATATATATGTGTGTGTGTGTGTGTGTGTGTGTGTGTGTGTGTGTGTGTGTGTGTGTGTGTGTGTGATTACTTAACAAATACAAGTATTTCATAACTCAAACTGGGTGTTGGTTAGCTCTCGTTTTCATATATTTAACAAGTTGTTCTGCATAGTTTGCCAAATTAAATTCCTGTGTAATTATGGCTACATGCTGTCCCCTGCTGGCCATTTGACACGTTAGTCTTTTTTTAACAGCCTTCCTGATCCAGTAACGCAGAACAAAGGTGCTTTTTTCAGGGCGATCTTTATCCTTAAAGCAAAGCCCTCAGTTCCTAGGCAGAGGATTTAGTAAAGCAATGTTCCATTCAGTTAGCTGGGACACTTCTTACAAGCCTTTCTGAATAAAAGGTTCTGTGTTCAGGTCAGGAATCTTTATACCTTCCTTTCTTGTTTGTTTTATGTCTGTTTGACCCCGCAACAAGTTCCCACCATTTCAGTTATAACAAACAAAAAAAACACATTTCTGCCAATCTTGAAATTTGCTTGGGCTGTTTATGGGGATACAAACATCAAGTGTGTTATCAGACATACCAGCATTCTCTTTTGTTTGACAGTTTGAACAATGCAATGAATGTTGGAACATAATCAATTAAACCCTTATTGCACAGAATAAGTGCTATAGGAGGCAGTGTGGTCCAGTATTTAAAGTCCAGGACTTATAACCAGAAAGTCACCAGTTCAAATCCCACTTGTGCTACTGATCTCATTGTGCTCCATCCTGCAGATGAGATGTTAAATCAATGTCTTATTGTAAGTGACTCTGTATATAATGCACAGTTCACAGCCTACCTCTGTAAAGCACTTTGTGATGGTGGTCCACTATGAACAGTGCTATATACAAATAAAATTATTATTATTATTGCTTAGTGGGTTAAACCAGCCTCCTGTAGCCTCGAGACACTTGACACTACATTTCATTGCAAATACAAACTGCTTGGGAACAACAGATTGTCATTAGTACTGAGTATAGAACAATGCTTCTCCCAGGGCTTTCAAATCCAAAAGCAACATAGACTGTATTTGTTGCAATCAGCATTTACCATTATAGGGCTTCATACTTGCAGGAACTGTTGGTACCTTATGCCGCTAGTCGTACTCTGAGATCAGCAAATGCTGGCCTGGTAGCTCCTGAAAATCAGCTGAAATCAGGAGGGGCGACCGGGCTTTAGTTGCTCTTCTCCCTGCCTTTCGAATTCCATCCCAAATCACATCAGGAGTGCTGGCACAGTTGACACTTTTAAACATCTGTTTGAGTTGTATTTTTGAGCTGGATTGCTTGGCCATTTGGCTTGTCTTTTTCTTTTTTGGTTTTATTGTAAAGTGGCCTGGGATGTGTCGCATGAAGAGTGCTCTATAAAAGCAAGTTGCATTGTATTGTGTTGTATAAAAGAAATCACACACTGCAGTAGCTGTAAATAGAGTTTAATGGTTATATTTCATCTGCACAAATAATGCTTGCAATATCTTTGAAAACCACTAAGCAATGTATGCACATTAATGGTCTTTATAACGCATGCATGGCGAGTTAGTCTGAACATGGGCGTTTGTCACCACAAAAATGTCCCGAGGAAACTTTTATTATAGTCCGACCTGGATAAATAAGGAAAAATTCCATTTTTTTTTTTACATGCACATAGCACACTAAGAAGAAATATCAGGGGCGCTGGGTTGGGTTAATGAGGGCTGCTGGTTACCAGGTACAAGCGGAGGAGGCAGGTATGTGGTTGCTAAAGAGATGAGAATGCTGTGGATTTCTGGGGAGGCCTCTTAATGGGCAGCTCTAAATACAAAGTGTAAAGTGCATGCTGTGGGTGTTGGAGAATTAGGAGGAACTCAGGACACAGAAACAACGTCAGCACCAGCAGGATAAAGTGTAAGCTCTCTCACGCTCTCAAAGACGATTCAGCTGCCTTCCTGCCTCTCATTGTTTCCAAGACGATTCTGCTGCCTTCCTGATGTCATTCACCTTTTGCGGCACCTCAACCGTCATCCCGTCCATCCACTTCTGAACAAACACCTGACAGCCTAGACGAGACCTGCAACACACAGAGGGGCGGGGTTACAGAGACATGTAACACACAGAGGGGTGGGGTTAGAGACATGCAACACACAGAGGGGTGGGGTTAGAAACTTGCAACACACAGAGGGGCGGGGTTACAGAGACATGTAACACACAGAGGGGTGGGGTTAGAGACATGCAACACACAGAGGGGTGGGGTTAGAAACTTGCAACACACAGAGGGGTGGGGTTAGAGACATGCAACACAGAGCGGTAGGGTTAGAGGGGCAGGGTCAGAGCTGTGACACACACAGGGATGGGGTCAGAGAGCTGTGACACACACAGAGGGGTGGGGTCAGAGAGCTGTGACACACACAGAGGGGTGGGGTTATAGAGGAGTGTTCAGTAGGTACATCACAGAGGTAGGGTCCAGAGAAAAGCTGGCTTGAGAGAGAGAATACTGTATTATACTGGATGTGGTTTTCAAAGCTTCAAGGTTATTATAAACTGCGTTTGATTAAACCTGCTCTCAAGGTCTTAAGACAGATAACACAGGCCAGGTTGAAGTACAGAGTCTCTCTCTGCTATTCAGAGTCAAGGCCACTCGAAATGATCTGTTGACACTCAACAAAACGCACGTGTCAGTCAGGCCATAGGCCAAGTCCAGCATATCCAGCTCCTCGTCCACCAGGGGCTCCAGCTTGTTAAAAACATTCTTGTCGAAAATCAGGTGGCATGTTGAGCAGGCTAGTGTTCCCTCACAAGCACCTGGAACAACCAGGCAGAACAGGGTCACATTTAAACACAACAGAGCCTTATTGTAACAAAATAATAATAATAATAATAATAATAATAATAATAATAATAATAATAATAATAATAATAATAATAATAATAATATCACCCCTTTGATTCAGAGTTGTATAATTAACAAAATAAATGAAGATTTCATTGACTTGGTGTTGAGAGCAGGATGAGGGGTAAGAATACCCTTAAGCTTGTTAACTACCCGTTATAACCTTCAAGCTAATTGAGCCCATATGTATTCCTGGGATCCTGAGACATACACTGCAGTTGCGCTTAAAAAAGAAAAAGAACCGTAATAATAAAATAATCAAAACATGCTTTAAAAACTTGATTTATTCATTCAGAAGTCTTACCAAAGCCACTGAAATCTAAATTCTTGTTCACCACGATGTCCAGCAAGCTTTCCCCCTCCGTCGCTGTAGTGGTGGTCCTCTCTCCATCTTGGTTGATGAAGTGGATTGTTATTTCGCTGGGAAACAAATAGATATTAAAGGATATTAATAAAGGGACCCCAAAACTCTGTTTTACACTTTGATGAACAAAAACTGTTGCCTTGAAATACTGCAGCTCAGTGAATCTTCTATAGACTTCTATGACAAACTATAAGTACATAGTATATCCAAACAACACACTGTATGAAAACAACTATATTACAGAGCACTGCCCCCCTGACATTGACCTGCTGCACATCAGTGCTTTGATTCCAGTTTTTTTTAATCAAGGTCTAAATTGAGCTCTAGAATGGTTAGAGATTCTAAGAGAATTCTAAAAAAGAGCCTTGCAGTGCTTGTGGAATCCCTGCAGGTTTACAAGGTGAAGGTGAAGGTGTGGATTTTGTAAACTGGCACAGATGTTAATTCTATGGAGTAAAGTCCAGTGTTTCAGTCTCAGTGGGCTATCCCTTGTCAGTACTGTCAGTCAGGAAGAACCTTTACCCTGAACAGTTGTATCCATTGCTCTTTATCACATGTTTACATTAGCCAGCCCCTATTCTTCAGTGATACAGCTTGGAGGTCGAGGCCGTCGAGCCTGATAACACTGGAGAATGATCCAGCTAGTGAAGGAAAGGTCATTTGCAGTGACGCAACAGAACAGCTTGCACTGTAATAAAAGTTTGCTGCAGTATTTAGGAGCACAGCAAAGTGTAAGCCACAGGCACAGGTATATTATGATATGTCAAAATCATAGTAAAAACTAAAGGCAATGGGAAGATGTTAATGAGTGTGCACACCGTACCTACTGTACTGATATCTGAGTACCATTGTGCTCAGAATGGATAAAACTTTCTTAACCCTCAAAACCCCTTTTAAGGATTGACTATCGTTCCTTGTTTAGTGGAATAAACCTCTTAGAAAATAGCATTAGCATTAGCATTCTCAGGAGATCAGCGGGCATTTTTGGAATTTTTCAGCAAGACAATCCAGTTGCGAAAGTGCTTTGTAATTTCAGCACTTGGTAGGAACCTGCTATGGTCTGAAGTTTCCTGCATGTTTTGTAAAACCACAGCACCTAACGCAAGTTTGTAATATTACCTAGAGCCAATCAAGCCACTTCCTTGAAGCTTTCTGTCACCAAAAGGATCTCTAAAATTCTGTGCATACCTTTGAAATGCAAGGCTCTGTTCACAGAACTGTAACCCTATCATGCATGCCATTATATATATAATGAAAAGTTTAATGAAACTGTAGGGGAGACCAGGGTTGGTTGTCACACTGGTTGGTTGTCACGGTGCTCATAGCTATGAAACTAGATGGCGCAGGCAGGTGATACTAACACTGAATGTGTGCTCTATTGTCTGGAAGTCAACCATCTTGTAATTTGAGGTCAATTCCATCTAACATAAAGGTTAGCACATATTTCATTTTTTTTTTCATACCCAAAATAAAAACGCATATCTTGTTATTTATGTTATAACTCTTAGTAGTACTGGAGTTTGTTTGAACTGGTGGCCATGTTAAATAGAACCAGATACTGGCTATCTTTTGGTGTAAAAACAAAACCAGTAGGTTCTCCCAGTAGTACTGAGAGAATTAAATTATCATGTAAAGTCAGGCTGTCACATAGTTTTGGGGGCAGGTTATCACATGTAAATCCTATGGGAAGAAGTCTTATATATTTATTTCTACTTTTTTACACCGAAATGTGGGCTATGTCACCATGTAATGCTTATTTAAATTATTTCCTGTTTGTCCTCTGGTTCTGTGAGGGCTGTGGTATTATTTTGTAGCATGGGTCAACATTTCAAATATATATAGGTCTGTTTTTTTTATGTTCACATAAAAAGTAAAATTACAACTTTTTCTGTCATTGTGCACAGTAGAAACTTTGTTATTTAAAAAAAAAAAAACTACAAAAGTTGCATTATTGTCTATTGTAAAAGCAAGAACATACGCTGTGACAACCAACCACAGTATGGGGCAGGCTGTCACAGGTGACCGGCGCATTTTCAACCGTCTAAATATCATATTTGGAATACAGTTATACTGAAATAAAAAAAAAATATATCAATTTGTATGTGAAGAATTATTCTTCAATATAACAGCGTGTCACCAGACTGTGAAAAATAATAAAGAGTAAAAAATGTGACAACCAGACCCGGTCTCCCCTATTCACTTAATCAAACTGACTTGCAGAAAAAAAAAAAAAAACACAAGCTCGTGAGTTACGGTGCGGCTTTATGAATGGTACACGTAGTTGTTGTTCAGAAGAAAAACTTTTTTAAAACCTATTTAAATAGACACTGGTAATTAACGCACCTGCTCTCCGCTGCGTCTTTAAAAACTCCATGCGTGGTGTGGAGGTCTCGGCGCTGTAAAGCCACCCATGGCAGTGGGCGTCTGAGATTCCGTGTCACCGCAGATCCCAGCAGGTAAACGTGCTGTAATACGGGTTCACTGAGAAGGGACTGGAGCCGTACCACAAACCGTGCCATCTCGCTGCCGAGTCTGCAAACCGGGGCTGCCTGGAGGTCTAAGTACACAGTCAAGAGCCTTGAAATTAGCACTGCCCAAGGAGGCGGCTCTCAGCTTGCATACGCGACCTGTTTCTTGGCTGGGGTTAATAACGCAAATACGTGCAGGATTTTTTTTATTATTATTATTTCTAATCAGACTTTAATATGAATCATCAGCTCCATTGATTTGTAGTTCTTTATACGTTTTATGTATTGTTTATTTTTTAGCGTATATTCTTCAGAAATGCTGTTATTAATGTTGCATTTGTGAAAAGGTGTGTTTTTAAATAATTATTACATGATTATAACCTGTAATTACAAAAGTGTTTTTTTTTTCCTTTCTGAAAGTATTCTCCTATTCCTATTTTAAGTACTGTATTTCCCTTCATTCTGTTAAATAGTTTTTTGTTTGTTTGTTTGTTTGAGTACAATAGCAGGCGGGTCCTAATTATTACCTCAGTAATGTGTAGTTTACTATGCTTTTACCATGCTAAAGACTTTGCATTTAACATACTTTACTATCACACTGTACCTAAGTATTTTACCATGACTGAGAGCTGCTTGAAATGGGCAACACGGCTAGTGTTCAGCTCATTGACTAGCAAGGAGACTTCAAGGTGGAATGTTATTTAGACCAAACCCTAAACTTAGTTGCCTGTTTTGTCCAGATGTTCACAATCTGCACCCCTCTGAGTTGTATTTTCATCGTATACTCAGGTTTCCCCACTGCCACCATTTCACAATTCTTTCACCATGCTCTAGTATACTGCTAATATGCTTTTACCATGAAGTGCAGCACTAAACTTGTATACAGAAAATTTCTTCATCATGGGCTGTACACATTTTATGTACTGTATGTATGCCATGCTAAAAGTAGAGCTATTTCACTCGACCACTTCAGGTAAGAGGTCTGTATAACTGCACACAAACATGATGTTATCGTATATGTTATTCGATGTGACATACAGTCCTGTCCTTTCTTTTCTTTCCAGAGTCTGCTCGCTGGGGGCTGAACGTGTTGTCAGATTCAAGTTGTCCAACTCCAGCGTGGTGCCTATAACAAAAGTCATGGCTGTGAAAGAACAAGGCCGGCGATGCCAGCTCACACAGATTTAGAGCCGGACAGATGTTTTTCAAGGGCACACAAGTGTTTTTGTAGCATTCAAAAAATCTTGAGTTTCAGAGTTTCAAAAAACCTTGGGAAAATACATTAGGGTTAGGGGTGGGAAATACTTTGAAAAGGATTTATTTTCTTTCGTGTGTGCGTGCCAAGCAGATTAATGCAGGGCTTATAGTATTCATGGATACCCTTTAGAAGTGTTTGCACAATGGCTCTCTTAGCCCCAGAAAGCAAGGTGGGGGTGGGGGACTGCTGTCTGGGGCGTACTCACATTTCTTGCTTTCTGGGCTTGCATGGCAAATGCAAATTATAAATAACTGTTTATCCCTCACAGCATTCTCATTTAAAAGGAATTCGGTATATCATCTACATTTATTCTGCCCTGTTCAATATCCCCTCATGTGTTCTTTGATCTGCTTAGACCATTATTTACCATTCTTACAATGTACTCCAACAAAGATCTTGAAATTGTTAAACATGGCTGATTGGGAGGAAGTGGGTTGGGGAAGCATATTGACGTTACACCGTGCACGGAAAGCCACAAGTGAAGCACTGCACAGAAGCCTGTACAACGCAAATATACTTCCTCATCGCACTTCCTGAGCAGCCTTTCCAGGTTTTGTGAAAATGTGACAGTGCTGGAAGAGAAGAGTTTTTCCTTTCACTCATCTGTAAGGACGACCGCCTTTCAACTAGCCATCCTTTCCAAACTTCCCTCAAGTTTAAATTGTAATTATTGCATCACTATCCTTTCCGCAGAATTTGAAGAGTACCAAATAACAAAGCTCTTAAAAAAGACAACTGATTGTTTCATAATTGCACATGTATCTTGTTGTTTTGTTGAACTACCGTATAACAGATATAGAGGCGCCCTATTTGAAATGTCATGCTTGGGTTTTTGAGTGGAAATTCATGCAAAATGAAAAATGCATGTGCGGTTATAATCGCTTTGCAAGCTTCTTTTACTGAAAGCAGAAAACATAGAAGTACTTTGCTTTTTCTCTCCTCACAAGGAAACAGATTCCTTTAAAATTAAGTTCTGTTGCACCAGTTTTGGGAGATGTTGTATTTAGCCTGTTATTTGCCCCCCCCCCCCCCCCCCCCCCAGTGTCTATAAATCAATTTATAGACACTGTGGTTTTTACTTGTCCTTAAAATACGTGTAAAAAAAAGTCTTTCAAATACGTTTTCTTAAGGTACCTCTTGCAATATTATCAGAGGTTTACAGAAGGATGTATTATAAATAGAGTGAATACACATTTTCCAAGCACCACCCAAATGTAGCAAAACAGAGTTGACACGTTTTCCTGTTTGCAATTTTGCTTCCTGTTGTAAAGTTCAATTTCCATGTCTGGCAGACATGACAATGAAGTAAAAACTTAGCTGTAAAAGTAGTACTCGAAAGTTTCCAAAACTAGAGCGGATCACAAAAAACCTGCATATCCTGACTTACAAAAATATATAGGTCATATAGATAAAGTCTGTGAACATGTTTTCAACGAAACGTGTTATAGCAAATTTGTACTTCATTTTCTGGTGTTTTCTGTCCTCTAGTGGTAGGAAGCTGTATTGTTTCCCGAGTGTCTGTGCATGCCACGTTGCATTCAGATACTATTAAGAACATAAGAACATAAGAACATAAGAAAGTTTACAAACGAGAGGAGGCCATTCGGCCCATCTTGCTCGTTTGGTTGTTAGTAGCTTATTGATCCCAAAATCTCATCAAGCAGCTTCTTGATAACTATGAAGTTGCCTTGTAATATTTATTCAGAGCACAAAAAAACAAAGCAAAGAAGAAATGCTATTAAACGATAAATAAACTATTATGGTCAAATCCACAAAACTTCAAATTGTGAGTTTCAAAGTCTGTTTTGTGAAAGAAGCCTGCAACATTGCAAATTTGTATCAAACTTTATTGAATCCAATAAAACACATTTTAAAGCATTATTTAAAATAACTTTAAGCGCAACAACCCACTCGACATTGGTTATTACCAGGAACAAACATAAAAGAACGACGAATCCAAACCCCTCCTCTTGTCTCCGGGTTATTGCTTCACTGGAACCGTACACAGCAGAAATCAACACGTCACGCTTGGAGCTTTCTTGATTTGTTCAATTTTATTAACAGTTTGAGAATAGGAATCTTTTTTTTTTTTTTTGTCTTTCATATAATTTAAATGAACAAAAACGTAAATAAAACTAACATGACAATGGGACGATTACATTAGTAAACAGATGCTTTTACAAAAATCAAAAAGCTAGTTCTTTTTATTTGTTTTTTTAATAAAAATGTTCTGGAAGTCTTATAACAACAATCAAGCTGCACACTTTCTTTTTTTTAAATCCTTTTTAAAACAGCTGGTGCTTTTAATATACAGATTTGTTATATAACCTATGTAACTATGATACACTACTGTGCATAGTTATAAGAGAGCCATTATATTAGATACACATGGAAGACAGAATATCATTGAGATGTGTAACCAAACAGAAAGCAGTAACTGTGGCTTTGCAATACTATGTATTGAATTTATTTAATAAACATTTCTAATACTGATTATTTATTTATTTATTTATTTTAATACAGCAAAGTATGTATTTGCCTTTCATTGTGTCCACAGGTGGGAATTATGTGCCTTTCCAAGAACACAATATTGGAGTTTTAAAAAAAGGAAACTTAAATTAAAAATACAGGGTTTGTTTTCATCATTTTTCCTCCTTTACTGAAATTCCTGACACTAGCGGGGCTGCCGCTTGACTCACTGCAACTTACTATTTATTGCTTTAAGGCACAAAATATAAAATGATTTTGACTCAAACACACAGAGTCTCGTGGTAGCTGCACAATTGGATACTGAAATATGTCCAGCAGTCTCTTATATTTCTACCAGTGTTAATTCTGGGGGCAAATGTCATACCTGACTGCCACTTTGTTGCAACTTCAGTTGTTGGTTTCCTTTGGCAATGTGGAAAATTGGCAAAACAGACCTGCATATATATGTGTGTGTGTGCGTGCGTGCGTGCGTGTGTGTGTGTGTGTGTGTGTGTAGCAGTGAGGTATTGCAAAGTTCCCCTCACATAATACTGATGTTACCATGTGATGCCCATCTCAATATTTAACTTTAATTCTATTCCATTGGCAGCTTGTATCATCAAGGTTAAATTACAGCACAGGGATGAAGTTTGCATAAGAAAACCAACACAGTAGATAAAGATGTAGCTCCTGTACTGATCAATTCAGACTACAGCTGGAATTAAATTGCAAGCGGGACTAAGGAACTATGCTGCAGGCTGTAAAGTGAAGGTACAAGATCCCCTCCATACTGTTAAATAGTGAACGCAATGCAATCAGTGTTGTTCTTTTCAGAGTCCAGTGAAAGCAGGTTTGCAGTGAAGGGCGGCAGGCCCGCTGGGACTCCTCTGCAGTGCGATTGGCTGGTGCAGATCACATGGACTCGAACTCGTCAATGCGCTGTTTGGTGTTGCCCTGCCGGATCTGGCGCAGCGTCTTGTACTTGTCGCGCCCCGCCCGCACATTCTCCGCGTGGATCACATCGTTCACCGTTTTCTTGGTCTCGTCCCGGGCGTTGGCGAGCTCAGAGGTCAGAGCCTTAAGAGGACAGAAAACAGAGTCACTAAATCACAGTGAACAGTGGCACTCCCCCGCTACACTCTGGACAGTCAATTAGTGAAAGGGTCTGAAGCAGCACAGTTTTCTGTCAAAATAGCTTCACTACAAATTAACTGAATGATCGTGAAATCTCTCGCAGTCAAAGTCAAACATCTAAAAAAACAAATCACATTGATGATTGAAATCACCCAGGTCCCAGAGAGGAACCACTGAATTGTGTGAATATACAGTTTTAAAAACAGCCAGGTATGTTCTCCTGTTATTCCACAGCTAAGCCCCTCCCTCTGGCCTCCGGCAGCCCCGCCCCCTGCTCACCATGAGTTGCTTCTGCACACGCTCGTTCTTCTCGGCCTCGGTCCTGCGCTCCTCCTCGCTGCGGTCCTGGATGGTCCCCTCTGACGTGAGCTCGGCGCTGGCCTGGGCTCCGTTCTCATCGTTCTCGTCGTTCTCGTTCTCTGCGTGAACAGGCTCCTGAACGTGACACACCATCACCTTTTTCCTCAGCTCCTCCTTGGTCCTCTCCAGGTCCTCCTGGACCGAGGTTGCCTGCAGCAGCACGGACACACACAGACAGTTAGGCATCTTAAAATACTGTTACAGCCGAGGAGTTCTCATTTCTACTCCCTCAAATGGGATCGTTTCACAAATCTCTTCGTTAATGATGCATAGCTATTAGAAGTCAAGGATGATCTTCAGCAATCATTAGGATCTATTTTGTAAAAGGGTTTCATTATATTAAACTGTAAAGCTTCTGATGTGTGGGCATGGTGATATAGAACCCAATTGTACCAGATTACCTAAGACTGGTATGAAAAAACAAATAGCTTTACTCTGCACACTAAGTTTAGCACCTGCGTTTGACAATGACTTACCAATGTCTGAAACGAAACTATCAGTGCCCCTACAATGAACATCCCAGATTGCAATATGGCTTTGACATTTGATTTTGAAAGCCTGTCAGCTGTATTGCATATACAGCGTTTCAGTTCATAAGGCAAGAGAACACAACACTACCTCTGTGTTTATTTTAGGAAGCACAATAACAGGACATGTGGGAATTGCCATTTATTATCATATTCTTTCAAAAAAACCCAAAATATGGAAAATAACACAATGGGGCACCCAACATCCTCCCAGGCAAACAGGATTTCCCTGCCTTACAGAAACTGAGACCACCCTTCATAGACAAGTGGAGAGCAGCGACGCCTACGCCCACACACACGGGTCACAGCTGGGGTCTATACAGAACTACATACGTACATGTGTTAGTCACACTGTGGGTCAGGTCACTATTTTTAGAATAAGGAAAAAATGACAGGGGGCTGACCAGCTTACTAAGATTTTGATCTGGGGTTAGGGTTAGGGTCAGAAGCTCGGATCTAAGCTCGCATCTTACTAATTGCTTTTAATTCCGCCCTACCTACAAATAGCTCTATGCTGGATACCCATGCGTAGTACTGTTAACCCTTTCGTGACCACTGTGCTATATAGCCCAGGATTCAAACTTATACCCTTGCTTTATTAAAGGGAATTGCGGGAACCTTAAGAGTGGAGAGGCAATAAAATGATCAAGAAAGCGCACACAGCCATGGAGCCAAAGACTCTTGGTTTGTTTCTAAGTCCTGCCGTACACACTGCTGCTCAGCTCTGACAGTGTGTGACACACAGGGGGCGCCGCACCTTCTGCTGCCACTCCATGGCTTCGGTTTCCTTCTTCTTCTGGGTGTCCTCCAGGAGGGAGATTTTCGAAGTTAATTCCGCCAGTTCAGTGGCCTGCAGAAACAGAACACGTGTCAGCAGATGTAGATATATAAAAATGAAAGCTATCCTTGCCTTTGGCACAGGTGTGCATTTAACCCTTCCACTACGGTGAGCATTCTACCTGTTTGAGGTCTGAGTGACATAACATATCAAGACAAATATCCACTGAAACTAAACCTTATTAAACGTTTCTAAACAGCTGAGAGTCTGAAGATTGTTAAGATGATGAAATAAACCCTACGATTACCTAGTTTGAATGTTAAAAAAAAAAAAAGTTTTAAAATTTACTCTGAAATGCTTTCTTCTTTACAACTTAGTGATCTCCTACCTAAAAACTGTAAAAGTATCAGTGGTAGCCACAACCCTCAGGAAGTCGGATCAGAAAGAATTTTATAAATGCTGCGTCTGGTTTTGATTTTACACCAGATTGTTTGAGGGGTGCGTAAATGCGAAGAAGTTAGCCATCAGATAGATTTGTCAACTCATCAACATCTTCTGTAAAAAAAAAAAAAAAAAAAACTATTTTCGGGTCAGTAAGCATTCCTGGTTATGTAAATCAATTTAGTGTGCTCTCCGGTAATGTGCGCTTGAAAATCAAGGTATGAATAGGAATCGAAACCCCTTCTGGTCGGGAGGTTTCAGGTAAAGTACACTTTATAATGTTCGATCACCGAATGGTTCCACCAGTTAAAAGGCAGAATAATCTGGTTACACATTTTTTCCTGTTTATTTAATATATCATTTTTCACAACAGTCTGGGGCTGACAAACTGCTAGTTTAAGACAGAATACCAAACAGTAGGCTTAATTCTTAAAACTTAACTGGGTGCACAGAATTAAGACAGCATTTGGGAATCTCTTTGGAAACACTCGTATTCTCTTTCTATTCCGAGCTGCTAAACAAAGACTACATCATTTTACACAGTATATATAATACCGTTAAAAAAATTATTATTTTTTACTTTCGTTTTTATTTGTGCATTTCTAAGTTGTCCTGCATATCCCCTACGACCCTTAGAAGTACCCGCAGGGGTACGCTTACCGCCAGTTGAAAACCCCTGGTCTAAACAATTAACATCACCACCTTACCTGAAATTTCAGTGCTGAAGTATTTTAACTGCATGCATGTTGGAAGTGATTTATCCAAACCAAAAATGCCAGGTATAAGAGAGAGGCAGGTATATCGGCTGTAGTGCTATAACATTGTGATGCCAGTAAATCCTGCACACCGAGCGGGGAGTCTGGCAGTGGATCTGGGTCTGTGGTGTCTGCACCCCTGGATTTAATCCATGCTAATTTATCTGCTGGTTTCCTCACCAGGTGCTCCTGGTTCTTCATTTGGCTCTCAGACTGATGCAGCAGGGCGGCCTTAGCCTCCTCTGCCATCCTGCGCTCCTTTTCCAGTCGCTCCGCCTCCTCCTGGGCCCGCTTCCTCTCCTGATCCAGCTCAATGGCCCGTCGGGTCTGCTCCTCCAGCTCTGAGGGGAGAGGGACGCTCGGTCAGGCTCTGTCACTGGTGCCACAGTGACTGCACAGGCTTCTGCCCTGCCTTCGATTCGCAAACTAATCTGTCTTGAGCCTGGTCAGACACATCCAGCAGACACCAGCTATACTGTAACAAGTGGTACTACACCACCCCTCCCCCCAACCTTCTAATCCTGAGCTGAATCAATGCCCAGCATTGTGTTAGGATGCACTCGAATCTGATATGTGCTTCACTGAAACACCTGGAAATTTTGAACATATTTTATTTCATTGTAAAAGCTAGGTATTAAATCCCCCCTCATAATAACCTGCAGGTAATTGGTCATGTTCCCCTATACTGTGTGTATTATATAGACAGTCCTACACTATACTGTGTGTATTATATACAGTCCTGCACTATACTGTGTGTATTATATACACAGTCCTATACTATTCTATGTGGATCCCAACCTTGCTGGGCCTTCTTTGTCTGCTCCTCGATCTGGGCGAGCTTTTCCATCAGCTCTGCCTTCTCCTTCTCAATCTTCTCCTTGTCCTTCTCAGCCATCTCTCGCTTCTTCTTCTCATTCTCCAGCAGTGCCCTGTGAGAACAGCACAGTCAGGGGGCAGCTCCATCCACTCATGCATTTGCAAGAACAAACTAAGGGGCAAGCTTTCAACAGGTTTACTACAGTCTTTGATGCACTGCTAGTTTTTTTTTTTTTTTAAAGTCTAACCAAACCACTCGGTAATAAAAGTCAAGGTCTCTTAGGCATTAAATAAGGCATTAGGAGTTAAAGAATGGAGTATTGGAAGTATGCAATCATCACAATACGATTTAGTTATGGACATTATGGTTGCATTACCTCCTGTTCTTGTTTTTGCATTTAAAAATCAGAATGGGGAAACACTGTTTTTTATTTTATTTTTTGCGAATGCTTGAATGCAGAGCAGCACTGACCTGTCCATCTGCTTCTGGTGCTTCTCCTCGCGGGCCTGCGCCTTCATCTGCTGCACCTCGATGGTGTCGGGCTTGCGTCGTCGCATGTACAGCTCGTGGTTGCCCATGCACAGAGCCAGGATGCGCTTGTTGATCCTCAGCCGAGGGGCGTAGAACACAAAGTCCTGAAACAGAGAGCAGGCATCTTTATCCATCCTCTGTGACGCAACCCAGTGCCAACTCTCCCCATTCCCACCCAGGCATACAACAGCCAACAGTCTTTTTGTTGTTGAGCCCAGGACAAAATGATCAACCTAACAAAACAATCCGATAGTTCTGTTCATGTGTCCTAGTCCAAGGCTATTCGTGGTTCTGGCCCTGCCTCTGTGCGTGAGTTACTTACTCCCTACAAGCAGGCCTGTACTTTGGCAAACGATGGCCTCTTGGTTATTCCAAGAACTTGATTAAAAACCTACGGTTCAAGGGCTTTTAGTTTGAGTGCCTTCACTTTGGAACTCACTTCCATACTGTATCCAGAATCCAGAGTCGTCTGTACTTTTAAATCTGAGCTCTTTGATTTGGCCTTTCACTAGCGAGCAGTTTGGAGCTCTTTAAAGTATTACTTGATTTTTTTACAGTGTGCTGGAATTAGTTCACTTGACGGACGCTATATACAGTTAGTTAAACTGGTTTGGTATAGTCCTTCAGAAGCCTGGACAAAGGTATTCTTTTATTTAAAGAAAAAAACTAAAATATAATGATGACAACACATTAGAAAACTTATTACTGTGTGCTGGATGGCATTTCAAGTTCCATATAATCATCTCAATGTTAACATATGCATATGAGATGCCCTAAAATGTAATAAAAAAATTAATTAAAATAATATTGTAACGAGTACTTACAGGAGCTTTTTTGTCAATCGGCTTGATTACAAACTTCTTATCGTTAAAGGAAATATTTCTGATTTCACTCCATGGGAATCCAATCTTAGGGTTCATCCTTTAAAACAGTGAGTAAAAAAAAAGGTTATAAATATAGACTACAGTGGAGCTTGTTACATGATAGAGCTGTGAAGTGCCGAGTCTGCAATGCTGCTGCCCCTTCTCAAAATATTTAGATATTCACAAGAGCAATCTGTTATCAACATTCACAATTAGCCTCTTATGTTGTACAAGTGCTTTGCAAGTAAATTACAATGCTGTGCAAAACATCGAAGAGAGATTCGAGACTCCAATGAAGCACTAACACCCAACCCAGCAGGGCATTACTTGCTATATAATAGCTCCCACAGCCCTCAGTCCAGCCCAGCCCTGCTTTGCCTGTGCGGTGTCAGAGCGTACTTGTCATTATGCTCGTATATATTGAGTCCCAGGGCGTCCACTCCCAGCCACAGTTCAGAGCCTTTCTTGTTCTTGATGCTGAAATAGTTCACTCCATACATCTCCAGATCCTGGGCGATCTTCAGGTACTCCATCATGGAATCCTCTCTGTTCAAAGACAGACAAAAGCATGGATCTCAACGTGCGCTCAAGTGCTGGGGGACTCACCCCTCCCCCATGAAACCAATACAATATATTTTACCTTAAAAAAGAAAGAAAGAAAGAAAGAAAGAATAGGGAATGGCTTAATGGCAACTTGAGTTATTATTATTTATTTCTTAACAGACGCCCTTATCCAGAGCGACTTACAATTGTTATAAAATGCATGAATGCAGACCATGCGTTTGTTTTTCTTTCTTTGCTTTTTTTGAAAATTCAGGAAAATACCAATGTGTTTAATGTGGAAAATACCAAAGTTTCTCAAGGTTTTTTTTTTCTTTTTCATTGAATTTATATTTCAAAAAGGTTTTAAATAACTGGCCTTTTTACAGCCCTGATTGGTTTCTGTGATTATTTTATCTTCTGTACAAAAAAAATAAAAGCCTATTAAAATCAGTGTCTTCCGAATATATTCCACAGGTAAAAACTAGCATTATTTCACCACCCTTTGAATGTTTCCTTCTGTTTTAGCCAAGCCTGCGCCTGCTTTTCTTTGCTTTTTGACAGTATACTGTATACCATAGTGAAAATAATGCATTTAAACTCTATGTAGCCCCATTTTACACGAAAAATTGTGTAAAAAAAGTTATTAACCTGACAGGTCCCGTCACTAACGTTGTGTAGCTGTTAGTGTGTTAAAAATAGAACCTGATTTCACTCTATTCTATGAGTCACACTGTCACAGGGCTATTATTTGGAAGTTCCAGGACTCTGTAAAGAACACCACTGGTTGATAAGTGTGACCCGGAGTTCTGTGTGCTAAGCGCAGCAGTTCTAGAATGCGCAGTATTCCCTGTGTAAGATACCTTAGAATTCCTCTGTGTTCCTCGTGCCAGACTTGAATCCGCTCCTCCCACTGCTCCTTGTTCAGTTTGTGCTGCTCCAACACCCTGCAGACAAAAAACAGCCGGAATAAATAAAGATGCCACGCCAACCAGAACCCACGCCACTTAGAGCAAACCCCCTCTTCAGCTTGGCACCCATTTCCAAGGAATGCTTTCTTACCAGAGGGGATTTGATACAGAGCACCAAATAATAGGGATTTGAATTGAGCCAACTTTAAATCACTATTAAAAGCTTCAAAAGAAATGCAAGGGTGGGTGGTGGTGTTGAAACCGGACGGCGGGATTTTAGATGGATTGCTGTTATTGTGCAGTACATATTGAATCACGCACAGTCATTACAATACTGCTGATCTCTTTGATAATGAGGTGTGCAGCCGAGCCAGCTGCCCTGTACAAATATGTACAAAGACATGGACTAATAAAGATATAACACAACCGTTGTGATGGTTCCGAACAGAAATGTATTGCAAAGGATAATTGCAGTTGAACAACTAGAGATTGCAGCTTCGCTCTCACCTCTGTGGCAGCAACTTGTCATTGCTCAGGTAACCTGTTTTGTGCAGGTCTTTGTTGAAGTCTCCGTACTTGGCTTGCACGGCATAGGAGCCAAGCAGCACAGCGGTCTCGGGCGGGCAGTAAATGTCATCGTTGAGGAGCCCTTCCTTGACCTGCAGGAAGAAGAGGCGCTGCGTGATGTCCTGGATCAGCTCCTCGGACACGTCCTCAGGGTAGAACTTCGCACGGAACTTGAACAGCAGCGGGCTCTCCTTGCGCACATCCTGGGCAGTTACCTGCAGGGGCACGTGACAAAGCGTTTACGCCAGTTTTTCATTAATTTAACCAAACTAAAACCAATCAACTAAGTTCTATATTTAAAGTTCTCCTCTCAATGTGTTTTGGTAACATTCTGCAACATCAACATGACTTTTTTTTCTCCTTTAAAAAAAAAAATAGGGTTAGTTCATTAAAAATAGGAGTAAACACTCTGAAAATATGGCTCTTACAATGGCAAATTGCCAAGCTGCTTTTACATATTTATTGAAGCGATGACTGCTGGGCACACCTGGAGCAGGAACAGATAACAGTCCTCAATGTTATAGAAGCTATACACCAAGCTGAGAGCCGGTGTGAGGCCAGAGATGACGTTCCTAACAAAACAGTAAAAGCCGCTCACCTTCTTGTTGAGCTTAAGCCATGTGGAGAAGCTCTTGGTGTCCTGGTACTGCAGTCCGAAGAACCACACCTCCCTCAGGCCGATAGTCTTCACCACCTGGGAAGAAATCAAAGCCGCGGCGTTTATTAGTGACATCACAGCTCCGCTGCACCTTGCAACTTCCTGTCCATTCTACTATGGAGGACTGTGGACCTGCAACCCCTCCTCCTTCAACAGCTCTGAACACCGCGGTCAACCTAACTAGCAAGCTCCACACCTCTACCATGAGGACTGTGGACTTGCACTACAGAAAACCTATATCTGGAAATGGCCCAGCTTATTTGCTGCCACAATACACACTGTAGCAGCAGTTACAATCTGCTAAATTATATTGGTTGATTTCTGTGTTTTTACTTTGCATTTCATAATATTTCAACTTCACTCATGTGCATTTGGGCATTTTTTGGTGGGTATTTAAGCCCTCTATAATGTTCCAGTGTCATCACAAAATACATTTAACAAGCTGGTAAAAACTAAATCTAAATCCACCACAAGCTGTGAATCAGCAAAAATCAAAGACTTATCAACGGAGCCCGGCGCAAGATCCTCCCTCCCCTTTCCTGCTGTAAAAAATCAACAAGCAAGCATCTGGCCTCCCATTCCTGAGATGGCGGGAGGGGGCAGTATAACTAAACCTCGAGGTGGGCGTCTGCTGAGCCGTGAGCTCAGAAAAGGCTGAGTTTCCAGGAGAGCGGGTAGGAGGTGTCAGAGGAGGCGAGCAGAAAGAACGAGGGCCATTGCACACAGTTAAAATAGCAAAATAACCTGCGCCCAAATGAGGCCTTGAACCTTAATAATGACAGAAGTTTTCTGTTATACAAAATAAATATGCAAGGAGATGGAAAGTTCTTGTTAGGAAGTAATTTTAAGGAACAACGTTTCTTCAACAACATTTATTCCCTGAATATAGTATTCTAGAGGACTGACAACAATACTGCAGTCACCACCATTACAAAGCAATATAGTGTGTGTGTGTGTGTATTATATATATATATATATATATATATATATATATATATATATATATATATATATTCATCTCAATGGTTTTATTCCTGGTTAAAGAATGAATAAATACTATGTATTGTAAAGCTGGCAAGTTTTCTAATAAGACTCGCACTGTCCAGACTGAAACCTCACCAACGACTTTATTCGTTGCTGAATGGAAAGAATTAGTTAGTAAAAGAGAGCTGTTTCTGTCTGAATACTAGGTTACAGGCTTGTTTATTTGTTTTTCTAAAACTGAATCATGCCATATTATCTTAAATCAAGAAAAGGAGTAGGGCTAACTCTTTATTCTGTGTCAATCCTAATTACAGTTTAACAATGCACCCAATGTAAGAGAGGGGTCTGGTACGGGGAAGTGGGATGAGCGTTCACCTAAAACATGAACTGTATCATTGTTTAACTGATGCAGTCCCAACTGAGTGATTTATCCTTGAAATTGGGAAAAAAAGGAAGATTCAAAGATTATAAAAGCAGTCTGACAGCGAATGGGTAATCCAATTGTCTGCACTCTCAGAAGATTAGCTGCAAGACCTCCTATTAAGAAAGCAATGCCGGCTCCAGTCAGCATCAGACCCAATACAGGAAAAGCTAGCCAGTTTTATTAGAAATAAACTAATGTTCCTGTTGATGCTCTTGGAAAATGAAAAACCCTGGGGAGCGCTACAGTCTAAACCAAACCCACACTTCATTAAAAGGTTAAGGACTATTGAAGCAGTACAGTAACACTACTTCAGGCTGTGTCCCTGAACACAGTCTTAATCTCCACATCTTTTAATGCACTGACATAGAGAGTCAAGTTTCCGAGTTGCTGGTTTTCTAGCAGTACTGTACTCATGGAAGGTACATTCTCACTTCTGGCTAGCACCCCATATTTACTGGGCAATGGATGTTGTACTGTGGAATCTACACGACTCTCTCAAGCTCTTTCTTTAGCCGCTAGGAACTGTTACCATCTTTGCAGAGACACAGGATCCATTGCTAGCTGTCTGGAGTTACAGTTTTCTATTCTTGCAATTACAGAACTTGTCAATATGGGAGGAAGAGTTAACTCTGTGTACCAAGCACGCCATTTTTTTCATTTTGGAAAACGTCTTTCAATAGATGTCAAACGTGCCGATCTTCTCACTCAGATTAAACATGTTAAACATTACCTCCCAGTCCATGGCTTCTGTATTGGTCTGTAAAGCATGGTGAAACACTGCGTAATGTTTAATAGAAATACCAGCAGGCAGTCGTTTCAATTTACAAACACATTGCATATGGTCATTTTCAGACTGTACCTAAACAAATGAACTTCCACAAAACTGAGCGGTCATCTCCTGGGATAACTTTAAAATAGCCTCGCCCTCTTCAGGAAATCCCTGATATTGCAACGTTTACTTAGTCACTGCACTGCTGACTAATGACGACACAGACTGAAAATCTGTGTATTACTGTTACCAAAGCCACCCAGGCCTCTCCTGGCTACAAGTGTGTTTATCCCTTCAGTTCTAACAGGGCACCGTTTCCATGTTCCCCACTTCATTATCTTAAAATAACAGCCTTCACTCACAAGAGACAAAGGGATGTCGAAAGCAAGCTAGTCTAGTTCAGGAAGCCAAGAAATTCCACTAACAGTGCAACAGGAAACTTTCTGTCTATATACTGCGTTGCCCAGGCAGTTTCACCTCAGGTTCTCATTGATTTCAACTGATTTAAAGTTAACATTTTAGCTGGGAAAAGGCTCTTTGGGAAAATAAACCGCAAAATTTGTTCCCACAGCATGAATTTATATTTTCCATTAATGCTTTTTCTAAATGTTAATTTATCCCACGTCATGTGTTTAGTGCCCAGCAGGTGGCAAGCACCTATGTAAAATCACAATTTTATTCATGGAGTGAAACATAGATACAGTAAGGTAAAGCAACACACTGTGGCTGACACGGGCACACCTTGCTGTTTACATGCAGGCTGAATGAGAGGTTAATACAGTACAGTGTGCAGTCAATACATGTTCACAAGTAGCTTTTATCATACTACACTTTCAAAAGGAAACAGGAAATAGAAAAACAGAAAGAGAGGAACGAGGGTGAATACGACAGGCGAGGATTGTATTCTCAAAAGGAATACAAGAGTCTCATTGTGGATCTACAGGAAGCCGGCCCATGTGTCCAAATGAGAACGCACAGCGCCAGAGAAAGCCCATCTGTTCCTCCACAAACAACAGAAAAGCATCCCGGACTAAGCTGCTTTCAATCAGGCTGCGTCGTGTTGCGTCTGGGCGGCGCTAAAAACCAAACGACTGCCAAGAAATCTACCAGCGCCGAGTATGAGGTCATCAGTCCGGCCACTGGGTCTTTATCCATTTATGTGGGCATTAAGTGCTTTTTGAATGCGATTGAGACTCCTGCAATAGTCGTCTCGGGGGGCTGCCAGATGTTCATAGACTGTGCTGTGTTGAAACAGCACTCACAGGGCCAGCTGCTGTACGAGCCCTTTACTGCTCAGCATAGAACAGCAGAACAGTGATTTCAATTATTCAGCTGTGTTGAGTTCATGTGAAAGCATCAGCATCACGTATTACACTGAGGCGTTTACTGCAGCTGCTGCCAACACCCTGTGCCAGTGGGTAGCTTGGGGAACACCTGGGGTCCATTACAAGTGTAACTGTGCAACTCCTAATTCACTGCAATTACAATGGCATTGCAACTGAACCTGGACACAGAGGCGGGACTGTAATTATAACACATAACTGATCAATTACACTTCAGTGTGGTATTTATTTGTCATTCGATCATTCTTGTATTTTCAAACACTTTTAGGTGACCCCATTTTTTTGAAAAAAATAAAAGTCCTATAGTATGTTTCTGTATTTATTTAGTGTAATTGTAATTTCAGGAAACAATTCTGCTGTAGTTGTAATTGTAATTGACCCCAGGTGTGGCCCAGGGCATTGCTGTTTCTTGACGGTAATCTAATAGATACCCAATTAATCTCCTATTACCCTGTTTCTCTGTTCAACATTATCTGCTGTAATTACTTAGATTCTTCATTAACATCAAGTAGCATATAAAACAATATTACTCTCCAACTACAGTTTCTAATCTAGTATACACTACATTATAATGTATTGTGAAGCAGATGGGGAAAAAGTATAAAATACCACAATTGGGTTACACAAAAACAATGTATTTCTTTAGGGAAGCCTCGTTTAGAAATGCACCCACGTATTTCCCTGTACTATGCCTATACTAGCTCATGAATGACCCTGCTATCCTATAAGCTGATTAATGCCACATTCACAGACTTGAATACATGTACGATGGAAAGCTGTGGCTGTTTCCCATATTGCATCAAATCTGGCAGGAGCATGAGCCTCGTCTGGGCACAAATCCCACAAGTTAAAGGCAATTATTTTACCACAGACCCTCTTCACACATGTCCCCAGCCTCATGAAACAAACAAACTTCATGCAGGACAAAATTATTATAAACACAGACACCAGAAGTGTCACACTGCAGATAACTCCACTGACCGCTCTAGTAGTCCAGGAGTCCAACTGAACTGAAAACTATGTTAGTTTAAGACACTGAAACAGTTTAATTATCTATCCAAGGGCATTCTTTCTGGAAAGATTATCAGTTCTAAAACAGGGTTATAATATAAACTATATTACTAACCACTGGAAATCACTGCAGACTGCCTAATGCATGTGTGTGTGTGTGTGTGTGTGTGTGTGTGTGTGTGTGTGTGTGTGTGTGTGTGTGTGTGTGTGTGTGTGTGTGGCAGCAGCAGCAGGCACAGGGCACACATTACAAAGCCAGTCTGTGCTGTCTTGAACGTGGAGAGCTGAATCAATTCACAGAGAAAATGGATACTGTGAGTCAGCGGTCGTCAGTTGGCTAAATTGGGCCTTAGGGGATTACAGCTGGAATAGTTAACGGACTCCCAAACAGCTGTAACTAATAATTCTTGTCGTTCTGCCCCCTGCTCCCAATCCAGACTTCCCATCCTTGCAGCTTCTGTGTGTTGAAGGAAAGTATAACACATAAGCAGCTCTTATCCTGCTATTACCACAGCATGTAGGGACAGGCTTATTAAATGTAACCCTTTTTTTGATAAGACTGATTTGAGGGGCTTGTTAAAAGGTTTGCTACTTTAACCCCTCCCCCAGTCTGGACTACAATGTGCAGTACACCAGTGTTCAAATAGGGATGGCTGCTTTTATTTGTACTGAGCGAGACTGGGGCTTGCAGAACATTGCAGTGGAAAAGTACTCAAGTTACTTTCTGTCGTTAAGTAACTTGAGTATCTTTGCTAAATTGCATGGTTTTATTTTTCCAGAATATCAACTTTTTTATTTTTTTTTTTTTTTACAGAGCTTACTGTGATTCCAATGAACCCAAAACTCTTCAAAAGAAACTCATGGTTCTACAATATATCTGCCCAGAGTAAGTGTGTTTAGACGAGATTTCCTGCCCTGCCTTACATTACCAAGACATTACGTCCCACAGCTAAGGGCCAAACAGCAGCACGGTGGCACAACCCAGCAGACTCCAAATCTGCACGAGCACTAATAAAGCAGGGCGTGTAGACACTACCAGGAGCAGTGATCTGCACCAGGGGGGCACAGTGGGCAGCAAAATCCTTAATGCAAACAAAATGATTTACAGTCATTTTAAGGTGTGGTGGGGGGGGAGTTCAGCACTATAGAGATAGAGAATTTTTTAAGTAATTCTCTTTCACTGTAAAATGCACACATGTTTACTGTCCCAGTTTTATTATTATAGTTATTATTACACAGAATTTCCTAAGACTAGAAACCTTGAATAACCCTTCAATTAAACGTTTAGGATTAATAAAACTAACAAGAACTCCTACAGTCTACATATAGCAGACTGCGCTGCATGAGATGGTGCCCTGCTGTACCACGTCGCCACGGCACATTGAGAAGCATTAAGTAGCGAATGAGAGAAAGGCTTCAACAGAAAGGTGTCAGTCTGAAGCAACGCTGCTGCTGTGCTGGTCACAGGCAGGGTGTTCTGTCCATGCAGAGAGGCTGCAGTAACTGAGGGCAGAGCCAGGGCTGTGAGGAGAAGGACTCTTACTAAAGCGGGAACTGTACAAATCATCAGCACTAAATGCACTGCCTGCCCTTTTCCATTTCAGCATGGACAGGGCAATGCACTACAGTCACCCATACAACAGCACCAAGTCATTTTAAAGAAAGGCTGCACTAGGATAATAAATTCAACAGTTCCAGCATCTTTAACAAATGCATAGACATACATTGTAATAGGCTACTGGCCTGCTGTTTTGAGTGGAGAGGCATCATCCCTGTGTGATTAATAAAGTTAAAGGAGGGGCTGATTAAGAGCTGACTATATCACCAAAGCAGGCTGTTCTATAACTAAAGGCTTCCAGGTAGATCAGCATTGGTGGCTTTATGAAGAGGGGCCTGGCCAGGCTTGGACCTACCTGATCAAAGAGCTGTTTGCCAGTGGTGTTGGGCTGGATGGCAAACTCCAGCTCTGCATCCATTGTGGTGACCCTCACGCTGATCTGTGAAGAGAACCAACACGAGAATATTAGTGTCAGGAGAGTACTTGATTACCTGTCCCAGGTCAGCCCAGACACCAATACAAGAAACCCCATGACATGCCCAGTAATCTGAAAGATCTCAAGTCTTCCAGCAGCCTTGTACAATCCCGTATAAACCCAACTCCCCTTCATAACATGTATTCAGTTTTGTGTTTATAATAGCAATAACACCCAACGCAAACAGCAATGCACTAGGACCCTCAACTACAGTGCACTATTACATAAGCACAAATCACACACAATGTGTTTGTAATTCAAACATGAATGTAATTAGGTTATAGACTACAGTAAGGGAAGGGAGTGCACTGTTTCTGTCTGTGTTTGAAATCTGAAAACTTACACATGAGGTCATCGAGTAGAAAATTGATTTTATGGTTCTCGTCTCTTCCAATGTAAGAGGTCATACTGGAACTCTAAATGTTTATGAGTAGCTGCTAAAAATAAGGATATTGTTGCCAATAACTTCTCATAATGGTAAAAATGGGAAGTGAAAGGCTAGTTCTGGGAGCCACCCAGTTTGTAATGAAAAATCGTCATCTTTCTGGGTTCAATCCTGGCTGGGAGGAAGCAAAAGCATAGCCTAGCAGAAAAACACATCAGGATTCATAAAAAATAAATAAATAAATAAATAAAATATTTTCTTTGTTTTGCTAGTCCTTCATGTCTGATTAAATATAATGTCAAGTCTGATTAATCAATTAATTAATTAAATGTAATTATTATTATTATTATTATTATTATTATTATTATTATTATTATTATTATTATTATTATTATTTATAATAGTAATACCTCAGTCACCCTGTCAAACCTTTGGCTCAAAGGATTCACCATTTAAGCTACAAGAAGAGTTTAGCTTCGGTTAAAAGCTAGAGTAAACATATCTAAGGGGTGTTTATACAGTGCTCAGAAGACTCCAACAGCACACTACACTACAAAACACTCAAAGCTGAAAGAAGCCAAAGACAATCACTGCATCAAGAGCATCTGAAAACAATAAGTGGTTTGGATGTAACTTCAAGAAGCACACGCAAGCTCTCGCAGTGCCAGGCCTTCCACAGGTGAGATGAAACCGATTTCATGATCATGTTTTCCATTGAGGGCGAGGGAGAAGGGAGGTTTTCTGTGCCTGGTACGGCTGTCTGCCAAATCTCTGCAGAGTGGGAGGCTTGCAGTGTTTAGAGACCTGCAAAGCGTGTTACACTGCCAGGGATGAAGACTCAGTTAGAAGCGGAGAGAAGACTGACTGTTGCAACCCTTTCCCGGGAAGCTGGTCCTTATGGTAAATCACTTGGCAACCGTGCCACTGTCAGGGTACCAGCCTGAGACAAGGCAGCGAAGGGGGTAGGGTAATGTACTGTATTAAAACTGTGATTTCTAAATGTAATGCTGTCCCTCTTACAGTATGAGTCTATAAATATACTGCAAATGAACTCATTGAAACCCCACAGTTCCATCTTGTATTGAAACCCTTCTTTTCTTACAAGCCATCCATCTATCCCTGAAAAAGCCATTTATTGAAGAGCTTGCTGACTTCCAGCTTGAAAAGTTTTCCATATTTTGAAAACTGTTACTCAAGCCAGAGTTGTCATTAATTAGACTCCAACCCTCCTGCACTACTTTTTCATTAAAATGTCTTGAAACCTTATTTCATATCAGTAATCCATTCATCGACCATCTATTGGATTTCAATAGCTTTATTCTTCGTGTCATAAAACACACATCAGTGTTTTGCAATTTGCTCTTGTTCCCAGGGTCACTTATGGGAAAAGCTTACCTACGCTTTCTAATTAGAGACCTTAGTCACTTATGCTTTTGTTTTTTTAATAATAGCTGTAGTCACAGTAATCCACCTCAAGCCCCACACCATTACATGCCTAAGTTTCGTGGTAATCGTACTAGACCAAGGTCATTCTAGCACGGTGTGTGCTAAAAACATTCAAGCTTCTAATTATTACCTCAATTGCTGTTCTCAAGAGGTCACAAATTAAGACTGGACTGTCTTTATTACTACAGTCTAGCCCAGCTCTACCATCCCTTTCACTAACTCCTGATCCAAGCTTCACATATTTAACAATTGTACTGCTTCACAATCTCAACATCTTGCTCTCATATATTCCAGTGCAGTTACATTTATTTTATTTAGGAATACAGCAGGAGTACTCACAGACATTATGTTTTCCCCGCAGGTCTCAACCTGTTTCTTAAAGGTTCTCCTGCCTAACCCCGCGTTTCCACAGAGTCGTATGAAAGTGCTTGCCATTTTAACAGGGATTACACTCCATTAAACCAGCCCCCTTCTTCAGCAGAGTTAAATGGGCTTTTCAGACCACTAATCCAATCAGAGCTCGGGATACTACGGGGCCCAGACCCCTGCTTTAAAATGTGACCTGTTACTCAGTTTCAGATTGAACCCTTCCTCTGTGTCAATCAATATGAACAAGTCAATGGAATGCCTTTATTATAATCACACGGAAGCAGAGTTGCTAAGCCTACCCCAGGCTGAAATTCAGGACCACTGTGCTGTGCATCTGCCAGGAATGACCAACATCCCAGAGACAGCTCTGAAGTGCTGAAGCAAGCGGGCAGACAGCAGCTGCAGGGCACTGTGAAAGGCAGGTTGTGAACCAGCTGTATCTGCTTGATCTGTGTGCTGGGTGAAAAGCAGGATGGAGTTCTGAGAGAGTGAGCATACTGAAGGTGTTATCAGGGAGTTACTGCATAAATATTTCAGCCTTAAATCAGCAGTAATAACTGACGTTTTTCCAATGACTTTGACAAACTGGATAAAAAACATATTTTGTGCGGAACTTATGGAATGAAAAAAAATATGTAAAAAGTATTTTGTGTTGCAAAACATACCCATGGCGTTACTGCTTTCCTGTATTAGTTAACACTGCCACACAGTAATACTCACTTCCAGTAAGCAAGACACACTCAGTGCTCTGCAAGAAAGCTACACGATCATACCGTACTACCAGAGAAAGCAAACCACATCCTCTTAGCGAGGCCTTTGAGCCCAAGCAGGCTGACAAGCTTCACTGCAGGAGTGCTCCTTTGAATCTCATTAGAGAAAATATAATGAGAAATACAAAACAGCTACAGTTCAGGTGTGAAATTGCATTCATTTTAGCTCAAGTCACATGCTTTGACTGTATATCCTTTTAAGGGCATTATCTGACTGACCTCAAAGTCAGCAATCTTTAGGTGCAATTCCTGGAAATGGGGAGCTGACGTTATGTGACCTGCTACTTAACCTTACGAATCATTGACAAATGAGATAAATAAAATAAAAAAGGCCTGAAACAATGGTCTGGAAGCCCCAGCTGGCCAAACACTGACGGTACACATTCAGAAAGGGCCAACTGAGTGGGTCGGAGGAGATTGTAAGCCTGTCTCACTATGACCAGCCTGGTCTCAAACAGTCTGGTAAGAATGACAAAGTTCTCCACGCTGGCCACGCCCCACTCCCCTCACAAAGGGCTGCACTATTTCACAGTTGTGTGGCTGACGATACTGAATGTGTGAGTGGCCCTCTCTCAATATCACAAGCGCCTGTCACAAGGCCACTTCCTGCCTTCACCAACACGAGAACGAACAGGTCTGCTGGGAGGGGATTGCAGCAGGTCTTTGTGACAGCAGTGTGTGGCGCGGAGCACTTTCCCCCTTCAAAACCTGTTACCAAGCTGAAGTTTATTATTTCTACATGTATATTTGTATTGCATCAACCGCTAAATAATGAAGCATTCATTATAGTACAATGCTTCCCTGTGCTTTACCATACATCGCTGTGCTTTACAATGCTTCCCTATGCTTTACCATGCTTTCACTGTGCTTTATTACACTTGGCTGTGCTCTTACTATGGAAGACTCTTAAGGGAAGGTTTACAAACCCTACTTCAAAAAACTTTACGAACATACCTATACAATTGATAAGCAAAGCCCATTATAATTTATTTATTTATTAATAAAACTTACAAAAAAGTTTCCCATAATAAAAGCATATAAAGGTGTAACAAAGCACAGTGAAAGCAAGGTAAAGCACAGGGAAGCATTGTAGCAAGAATGCTCCACTCTTATTGGAGGCACTACAGTGAACTGAGACAGACAGATAAAGAGGTAAGCAACTCAGAATAAACTCCAGGGTGTTACTGGTTACTCCAGAGCACTCCCGGCCTGTTGTGTCCAGAAGTGAGGACACTGTGCGACCTGAACTCTGCACAGTCAGGCATTTCATTACAACATTCAGACAGGCTTGCCTCGAAATGTTTCACAAACTATTTCTGGTATAAAAAAAATAGCTCATCTTGAATATGCAAAGGAGGAACTAAGACTGAAAGTGCCGCCATGGTAAGGGTGGGTCTCTTAAAGTTCTCTCAAAGTGCTGCCATGGTGAGGGTGGGTCCCTTAAAGTTCTCTCACAGTGCTGCCATGGTGAGGGTGGGTCCCTTAAAGTTTGCTCGAGTCTATTTTAAGAACAATTACTGAATGAACAATTATTGGTATGACCTAGAAGTCACAGGCCTTTCCTTTTACAGTAACTGACTTCTCTCGAAACCGACTGAGGTTCGACGCTGGGTAATAATGCAGGGTTATTAGTTTTTAGCCCTCTTATAACCTTTTTCGTACCTCAAGTTGTAAAACGTCCCTATGTTTCCTGATTAACTCCACAAAGCACTACAGTGCCTTGAGGCAAGCACACATAACACATAGCATGGACTCCCAACAACAACTACACGGATTTTCAAACAGCTCTGTCAACACTTCATGAATACAGGTTAAAGGTCAAAGGTCACATGGAATGCAGGTTTTACAAGCATATAATTTGGAGTTGAACGGTTTAACACAGTCTTCGAAATAATCAGTAGGAGCCTGGGACTTTAAAAACAAAGATTAAAGCAATGAGGAGACAGAACATGTACGAACCGCTTCTATTTTAGCACAAATCTAATAGGTTACACCCTTCCTAAATGTTGATTTAGGATAACTGCTGCACAGCCTGATTCCCAGTTACACTGTCTGGACTGGGAGTGCTCCTATTACTGGAATGCCCAGTGATTCACGACAGGGGGTGCCAACTGTAGTTTCATTCACTAGGATACAATGCTCCTGTGCTTTCCTCAGAAATACAGATTCCTGTGTAAAGGATTTTATCCTCAAGGGGTGAATCTACCTTGTTTCACAGTTTATGTATTAAACTATACTTGGAGCCCTTAAAAAAACTGACTACATCATTTTCTGTAATATTTACTACAGTAAAATTGTATGTAGTATAATGGCCACTACTTAATTACGTACTGCAACCAGTATTTAAAAACTATGAAAAAGGTCTCTGAAAAAGGTCTGTTTTAATTATCCAAAGAGAGGTGGAACTAAATACCCTCTATTCTATATAAATCCTGCCTGGGTGTTTCCCCATGTATTTACTAAGTTTTGATCATTACAAGAGATCACATGGCAGCACAGTATGTATCACTGGCTTAACCCGAAAATGACCCATCCTAACCCCTTGAAGTACACAAGGAATAGAGCAGCTGTTCAAAAGGTTCTTCTTAAAACACATTTGCATGTGACTCAAGCATCACGAGGAAACTGAAAATTTGGATGACGAGATCCAACCTGCACATTTTAAATCGTGTTTCGTGCACCTCATTGTAAGAATAAGAAAAGATAGCAACTTTTTTTTTTTTTATTTATGTCCCCTTGTACTTTAAAGGGTTAAGGAAAACATCCAGCATTAAACAAATCAAACCTGGTCCTCCCTGTGGTTTTAGACCTCTCTAAATAAGAATACCCTGAAGCGACTAATGCGCTTCTACAGATGCTGGTGTTTCAAGAAACACATTTTGTTAAGACTTTAAAATGATGTTCTTGGTGTTCCAAATTATACGCAACACGGTCAGTAATGCGGTTACAGTGAAATGTCTTTTATATAATCTTCAGGCTCAGAGCCAAACTAAACTAGTAATCAAAAATTCAGCAACGGTACCAGATGCAATATTCATTAATATCACATACAGACCTTCTTAAAAGAAAACTCTGCTTAAATATATGATCAATGTAATTTACTGCAGCCCGTCGAACAGTGAACCACTCTGTCTGACCACAGCGGGGAAGGGATTTAGCTTTCGGCTTCCTCCTGTGAGACTTCTCTGCAATAACAATGCAGAGGTCAGCAACATGCCAGCAGGGTCAAACACCAAAATGTGTTAAATAAACAGGAAACAAGAAGGGGGACAACTTTCTATACAGAAACTTAAACACTGGAAGGGATGAAAAACGTGCAACTTGGGTGTTTAGATTTCACATTTCTTCAAAACAAGTTTCATTCAGAGTTTATGGCATGTGGATGGTTTCTAATGCAACCTGATTTGGACAGGAAGCTTGCAATCTAATACCGCGGCAAATAAACCATAAAACCCAACCAAGGCTTGTGTAGTGGGTTCAGCAGTTAATGAAACAAACGAATCATCAATGACTTCTTTAGATTAAATAAAAACCTGTAGCAGATCGTTTACTGAAGACAATACAGGGATCAAGATGAACTGAGTGCACTGTGAATAAAAACACCATCCAGATACCTTGCAGTCCTTCAGCACTCACTTTAGAAGCTATGAGAAGTCTCCCAAAGTACAAGAAATGATTATTGGATTAGATTGGGCATGCCAGCAAGCAAGACACCAGTCTTGAAATGTGTTTGTCAGAACGTTTCAGTTTTAACCCAGTGTTGCACCATGCAAATCCAAACCACCACACAGCTTGACTAAGTTATGACTTTGTTCTCTCAGACTGCTCTGCTTTATAGCACCCGGCTGCAAGATTCAGCTGCAAGCCCTAGGATAGTTCACATTATTTACCCTTTAACACAGGCTACCTCCTGCAGCTTACTTTATTACAAACTGTTAATCTCCGCTCTGCTTGTCATGCTTCCAGAGGTACTTAATGCCCTGCTTACATACCACTGGTCTAGCCACACAACTTACATGTGTTGCCTCTGTTGCTAAGCACTTTAACGGTTTGAGAATTTAAATGCAAGATATAAAACGGTACAACAATGAACACATAGCTTCATTTCACTAGCAAACACCAAGAATCAAATATTTCACTCGGGTGCACTTTTGCATTCTTATATTCTTGCACTAAAATGCTTGTTGAGTGAACTAAAGACAGAAAGATCATCCCCGGCCTTCATGTTGTGTCTGCTTTAAGATCTACTATTTCCTGGGGCGAGCCGGGCAAAGGACCAAGCGATGAAGCTCACGAGCGACACACTAAGCACTCAATAATAATGATACAAAGACAGAAACACTAATAAATTATATAAAGAATCTATGCCATCAACAAAAATACACACTTTCCATGTTGAATAGTACCTGATCACGTGGTATATTAATTAAGCATCAGTACTATGTGTGTGTTATTGATATGAACGCACTGCACCATCCTTACCCAATTCCAGCACCAGCCTGGTAAAACTACCCCTAGCAACACAACAACACAGCAGTGACAAGGTAACATGAACATGAAACTGGTCAGCCTGCCCTAAACCCTTGCAATAAACGCACCTCTACCAGCTCTACCCTATTCAGAAATCAGCTGGGTTCAAGGGCATTGGAGGTAGGTCACGCCCTGAGTCTGAATTCTGCATAGCAGCTCTATATAGAAGCAGATTCCTATCTAGACTCCCTCTGTCCTTTAGTCTAGCTTCTGTCTATTTTCAAAGCAGGATATCTTGACAGGCAGGGACAAGCCTGTTGCTGTGCTTGGTTTGACAGAAATCTGAAATACTGCCTCTACTAGAGATATAGCTGTGCTGTAGCGTCGGTGAATAGCATGCCTCTTTGGACAATAGATGGTTATAGTGGAGCTATGATCAGGATGTATTCAAGGCTCCAGCTCTCATGCTCCCCAAGGACTGTCTCTGTGTGAAGGATCTCAATTTGGACTTTGCTCAGCACTCCATTCTTTTATTTGATTGGTACATCTCGCACACGTGGAAAAACCTTAGCTACAGACGGTTTGGTCTGATTGTTACAAAATAAGCTAAAGCATGTAATAAATAGACTATGCACCGATTCTCCACATCGGCATGACAATCCTTTTGCCAAAAAAGAAAAGGAAAAATCACAAGTTCCGTTATCCTGATTTGGCCTGCTATTATTAGACACTACACTCCTAGCTGAAATGCTGGAATTCCCCCCTCATTACATCACACATCTCCATTTCCATATTGCACAGACACTGAGTGAGTGACAGTGTGTGTGTGTGGAAGTCTAGGGGGGCTCCAATCAGTGCTTCCCGTGAGGCTGTGTAGTGGCGAAATAAAGCAGATTGGCTTCCTAGCCTCTTGGGTGATGACTGAGCTGAGATAACACCAAATCACCATGCTCCCTGTAATGGAGAGTTTTGCTTTATAAACTGCCAAATAAGGCCGTCTGAACAAGGCAGCGTCAAGTGACTGAGAGCCAGGAAAGAGCCGGCAGGGAGCCGACGTAGGACAGAGAGCCTTGAGTCACTCTGCAGCACAGTTTCTTGGGAAGTTGAACCAAGGCCAGCAGCATTTAAGGAAGAATTGAATACCAATTGGTTTTAGTACCAACCCCAAAATGACTGTTTTTTTTTTATTTAATTTGCAACCAAAAACTGGAACCTTCAATTGTTTTTCTTTTTATTACTGTTTTTTAAAATATAAATCTATTCAGCAAATTGAGGGTGTAAATAAAATGAATGCCGTGGCAACGAGACAATGTAGAAAAAAAAAAAAAAAATTGCTGACCTTAACATATTGTTGGTGTAGTCCTTCAAATTTAAACAAAAATCACTATACATTGTACATTACAGTAGAATCCTTTTATGTTTACGGTATAAATTGGCTTTCACGCATGACATTACAGTCTGTTGATTAATTAAATAAAGTCTGGTAACTGAGATGCTGTTATTAATTAAAGAAGTCAACAGCAGTCTGGAACACTTTCAACATCAAATCATTTTCCACCCATTGAAAACAGACCAAAAATAACACATTTAACTCTTTCATCTCTACCTCCACTCAAAACAGCAGACCAGTAAAAATACTAAACTTGTGTCTATCTGCTGCTCTTTGTATATACTGGCTGGGTAAGGGAGGGTAATCTTTCTGCAGGGTACTTACAATAACAAGCAAGTGTTTAACATGTGTGGAAACGTTACTGTTTAAATGAGTGCTGCCACGCCAGTCTGGTAAGAAAACAAACAGCTGCTTGCACAGGCCTTGGAGAAATCTTTCTGAGGGAGGATGCACTTCACTTCAGAGTTGCTAACCTACTCAGATTGAATTCCCACCAGATGGCAAACTGCTGAATTCAAGAATTTGTTATTATTATTTACTTGCTTTTGTTATTTTAAAGACTAACAAAAGCGTAACTTTTTTTAAACATGATATTACAACTGAATCAAGACTAAAAATACTAACAAAGATCTATTCAAAGTGTAAACTCAGGAGTTCTACTGTCTTCTCAATGAAATGCAATATAGTTAGGTGTACATGAAACTGTTCTAGAACGCTGGTAAGTAAGCCAGCTGATTTCTTGAATTATTATTTCATTAAAACAGACTCACATCTTTTTGAACAGGTCAGGACCCAGAGTTTATAAGACCCAGATATCCACGTCTTTGATCTGCACAGACTGATACCTGAGGTGTCCATGGTATAAATCAACGATGTCATGTGGGTGTACAATCATTAACCGAACAAACCAACCCGTAAGAGAGGCAGGACTTCAGAGTTAGCAAAGAGGTTCTCAAACATACTTGTTTGGGGGTCCTCTTTTTAAAAACAAATTGAAATAAAGAATAAAAGAAATACAGTGTGAATGTTTAATGTGGATATATGGTATCACAAGGCCTCTCTCTTACCACCACAATGAAATAATGTTTTACTGAATGTGTTGTTTTACAAAATAGAACTTTTCAGAATCGACCACTGAGCTGCTAAGAGACAATTGATTTATTTATTGATTTATTTGCATGGCACCAAAAACACATCTAAACAGTTACAACACTTAAACAGCTGAGCTAGGGGGCTGTTAGTACACAATACACTATGACAACAAGGCACACTGCAGGCAGACCAGCTGGTCTATTTGGGGTAAACAAATATTGGTAAAAAAAATAATAATAATAATAAAAGGTTTTATTGTAAACTGATGGCGACGTGGAGAGAATGGAAACACACAAGTTGGGCAAACAGACAAATCAATCAAGAATATTTATCTCAAATGAAAACTGCCATTACTGTAGATTTAGAAAAAAAAAACATAACTATAAGTATCTAATATTCCTTTTGAAAAAGTGAAAATGAAAGTGATATAGGATTATAAAAAAATAAATAAAAAGTTTCCATGTGTGGGCAGTTAAGATCACATCCCTGCCTGTATATCCACGGGGGACTGCACATTCACCACGTTACGCATTTCAGTATGCACTCATGTGGGCGACAAGCAACCGCGCCTTAGTGTTAGCAGTTTACCAGGGACTTCAGTTTGTGTTAGCTGCTGTGCGTAGTTGTTTTAAACCTGACTGTCAAAAAGTCCCAGTATCCGATTTAAAAAAAAAAAAAAAAAGGATTTGTCCATACAGTACCCGCCTATGTGCAACAAAATGAAGCAGGGCTACGGGCCTAGAACTGCGGGCAGACAGTCGGCATTTCTAGGCACAGAAAGGACCATTCAATTCTGGAGGCACACTTTTCAGCCAATCAGGTTCCAGTACACAGGGGTTCTTTGTGCCGCTATGAATAACTGTTTTTCGAGACACAGTGCACTCGAATAGCAATAAACCGAGGGATGCTGCGAGATACAAAGTAATGCGCATGGTTTCCAACAGCTTCGACCCCCTCCCCCCTCTGCTTCCTGAAACTACTAACCCTTCAGTAAAAACGAACTCTGTAATCGCAGTTTCATGTTTAATAATGTTTTAGTTTCTACCTACCGGTACACAAATTCAATTAATCCGTGGATAGGGCATGAATTTGATTACGCAACGCTAGTATCATTAAACACTGGCTACAGTATGAACGGAAATACCCTACCAGCGAAACTGTGTTCTGCATTTCATTTTTAGACATTACCAGTCGCTTTCTGTACTCGGGAGTCCACAATCGTAATTAAAAATATAATTAAGGGCAACCATAACTTGTTTCCCCAATTAATCTCACACACTGAGGAAATCTGGCACACTACTTTGATAGCAATCTTATTAAAAAAAAAAAAAAAAAAAAGGATTCCTAAAAAAAACAAAACAACACACACACACACACACACACACACACACATATTATATATATATATATATATATTAATAGCATTCGTTCAAGTTCATTCACTTCGTGCCAGTCTTAACAACAAGTAAGCAATTCAAGTAAGTACTCACGGTTTTCGGCATTTTATTGTCTTGGTCTGCTCAGAGCTTTGACAAAATGAACGGTACACACTAAAAACTTTTCAGCAATTACAACTTTTGCCCATCAGCTACTACTAGCAGCAAGGTCAGCCAGAAGACGAACACTGCCCAGAGAAGTTACTGTACACCGTTTAAACAAAACTCTTTTGGAGGAACTTGTTTTTTGTTTTGTTTTGTTTTGTTTTGTTTTTCTTTTTTTCTTTTCGGCAGTTGTCTCACGTTTGTGTGGCTCAATGTTATCTTGTGCTCGCAGCTCTGAGTTCTAGCTGAATTTCCTGCTAACGGAACTGTCTAAAACCACACCCAGGAAAAATGAAGACATTCGCATTAGAGTTAGAAGAAATAGAGAGACCCCGCCCAAAGACGGTGTGCTAGACGTTGCTGCACGCTGACCCATCTCTGAGTCAAAGTCCATTAATAACTGCACTTTATGTGTATATCAGGGATATTTCAATGCTTACAGTGTTGGGATCAGTCATGTTTTAAGTACGCTGCAACAAGTTTTCACTCGTCAATGGTAAAAAGAAAAAATAGGCTTTTGTTTTTCAAGGTTTAATATTTCTGCGTACAAAGAAAATATGCAAATCTCTTAAGTACAGTATGATATATTTGTGTATAATACAGTAAACTAATAAATAGCTATTTTGATAATATTTTTAAGAAAATAATTTAAAATGAAGATCGTAATGTAAATAGTATGCATGACCGCGCAGTGAGACAAGTTAGCTAAACTGGTAAATCATATATAAGGCTGGCTGAAGTTTGGTACTAATGGAAAATAAGTAATTGTGGAACACTGATGCGTTATTAACCATTAGGGAAGCTGATAAATACCATAGGTTTATTAACTGTACACTGTAGCAATGTTGAAGCGGTGTGTTTGAGAAGTTAGCCCATTCATTCAGAATCCTGCGCGTCATCACAGTGTTAAATCTCAGAGTCCTGCCCGTGTCATATGATTCAGTCGCTGAGCTTCAGTCAGCAGCTCCTATGGGAATTTGTATTGCTTCATTTTGTACTAGACTGCACGTCGTTAAGATATGCTGGCACTGTATTTCACCGGCATTTTATTTTCATTCCTGCCACTTAATGAGAAACCAATCGGTTTAATCACACACCAGGAGTGCTTTTTAAAAGTGGGTTTGCTCTTTATAACTCTCTTAACCCCGTTATATACTGTTATTCTGACCAGACATTTTAATTGTTGGTGTAAAGGGTGATAGACTATCGTTTTCTAAAACCCTTACATTTGCAGCGCTGTTTAGTGATGCCAAAATGAATGAAGTTCCCCTTATTACTAAAGCTTGGAGTACTTTTTTGGTTTTTATTGTTCATTAATATAAGCTACAACCGCTTTAGAATTTAAACATTTTACCAGCAATGATAAGATGTGGTTTTATATGCACAAGACTTTGCAGTTTCAGTATTGACCCTTAATTACAAACATGTTTTACTTAAGTAGTATAGCACTGTGATCCAGAGAAACCTCATGCAATTGAGAAAAGAAAAACATAAGACATGGAAAGGCATCCAGTACTACCTACAGTACAGTGAAATAATATATTGGGGCCACTGATGGCAGGGAGTTCATTGGTTATATACTGTTCATACTAGAGTAAATCTTCACATTGTCACCAGCTGTAAAGAGCTGGTCTGAATTTGTTTTTTAATAAAACCCGAGAGAGATTTTACGGTACACAGTTTACAAGCACTCAAATAGTGCTGTGTGTAGGTGGACGGAGTGTGACCTGGGCAGAAGACTCCTATCTCACTTCCTGCTGATACAGGTCAGGCACAATCTGAACTTCCTGCAGTCTTGTCCTGACCGAGGCCAGGAAACTGTGTTTGCGAGCAGCTTTCTCAGTTCAGGAAATACACAGCCTCCTGCCACACTGCTGGGAAAAAAAAAAAAAAAAAAAAAAAAAAACAACTACACATTGTCTTTTCAGAATCAAGAAAGAAAGAAACCGATCCATCAGGTTTCCAGGGAGCAGCTCTCTGTCTAAGTATGGTGTGTCAGACCCAAAATCACTTCAGGAATCCTCTTCTACCTGGAATGGGAAGCAATAGCTAAGCGTGGGGTATTTTTAAAATGAGAGCCGTCTCTTACTTATTGCTCAGAGTCATTGATTTTGGAAATCAACAGGAAGAGTACAATATGAAATTCTCAACTCGTATTGTTTTTGGAGCAGGAGTATCCGATCAAAATGCCTTAACAATTATCTGACCACTTTTTTTTTTTTTTTTTTTTCCTGTGCCATGCAGTGTAATAATCAGAGGAAGCAAATATAAGCTGGGAAGTAAAGAAATCACAGAGGGGCAGATTCTGCCAGGGTAAACACTCGAACATTTCCTGTTATTGTAGCTGGAAACGTCACATGACATCACCGCTCCGTCCCCGAATCGAAGAATTGAAAACCGCTCTTAAGAAACGAGCGGTTCCTGTTACTCCCTGTCCTGATATGGGCGGGTGCCTGAATGCCATATATGTGCATGATGTGGAACCACTGCCCTGACTGCTGGGCCCATTCCCTGTTTGATTCACTTCCACCTGGGTTTGCATGTTCTTGTGTTCCTTGTCACATCCATTCCTGCACACACACACAAGCAGAGCAAGAACGTTTTTATCACTTGCTCTGCTTGTTTGTAAAGGCTGTGACGGGTGAGGTTGCAGTAGCCTGGACAGTGTCCCCTTACACCCCTGCAAGTGCACCTCGACCCTGACCTCATTCCAACATGCCTGCCAGCTAGGGACTCTCATGAGCCACATAACAATAGAGCCAAGCTGTGTGGTAGTTTTATGAGGTGAACTCGTTTGAGATCAACAAACTTACTTCTTCTGAGAGAGTCTTAACCAATGAAGTACCCAGTTAAGTGACAGGATTCGAGTAAGTTATCATAACAACATAGTTAAAGAGAAAATGAGGACTATGTCACTTAATGGGTTACATGGATACCTAACATCATTGACATGTTTAAAGAATATCTCATTTCTTACCTGTTTTATATCCTGTTATTTTGTTTTGCTGATTTACCCAAGTATTCCAAAATTGCATTTTCTAAGCACCTGTAAAAGCTCAATTTCTGACATGAGGTGGTTTGGAAAGAGGTGTGCAGCTGTAATTTATGTCCCCTCAGAAACCCTATAGAGATTACAGATGCAACAGGTAAGACATGAACCCTTTTCAGTCCTGAATTATTTTTGTCGAACTGAAGAAGGAGCTCCTTTGTTTAGCATAGCTTGAAGGTGTAAACTATCCCTGTAAGTCTGCATTGCTGGTGTGTCGAATACGGATGTGTGTGCCTTTGTGTGTGGGGTTGTCTGTGTGATCTATTGATACGCTTGCTTTCTTTGTGTGGGGTTGTCTGTGTTTCAGTTGGCAGTAGTTTTTCACATGCAATGGGCCTGTTTCTTAGGTGCTGGATAAACATAACTGATAGAATTTGACAAATTACTCAGCTTTGAGTCAAAGATCCCGTAAGATATGGTAACTTTACACAGTCTAAAAACTCTTCACACACCCACATCTACAAAAGGATAAAGGTCAAGATTTCATCTATGTTGTCGTCCCACAGTGAATAGTGGTCTTAACAGGAACTGTAATGACGCTGTCTTCAGCCTACAGATAATGCCAAGTACTACAGCAACAGTCAATTATAGCGAAGCACATGTGAAACTTCAACAAATTATTTTAGAAGTAGAAGGAACGCAGCACGGCTCATGTTCTCTTTTAGTCTAATGAAATGCAGATAATAATTATGAAACCATTATAGCTCAAAATACCCCCTATAATAAGCACAGGAGCAACAGCAAATTGCTTCAAGTGTTCAGAGGACGTGCGGGCTGCCAGGAATTAGACAGCAGTAAATGATGCTGGGCGGTGGTACATTTCATCATCTGCTAAATATAGCCTGATCCATTAGGGGAACCGGCTCTTTGTTTTGCAAGGAAAAAAAACAAAAAAAAACAAAACAAAAACAAAACTTGTGCACTGCTACTTACTTACCTAGTAACATTAGGGTGCATGGATACACAGAATGCTCTAGATTTATTTATTTCAAGATTCAGAGCAGCAGGGTTGAATTTGGATGCACATGCTGCCTGAGTGCATGCTATCAGCCCTCTGTCAAAGTCTGTCCGATCTGGCTACTGTAACTCCCAGTGCTTGATGGGGTATATCGTACTAAAGACTGCAAGCTCTCATACTGCTGACATTATGTATATAAACGAGAACTTGATCAGGTTTTTTAAATGTCCACTTGCCTGCAGACCACAGAGATCTCTGGCTTTATCCTGAAACCACATGACTGGGAGCTCTGAGTCTGAGGTTGTTATGCTGCTCATGACAAACTCATTCCAATAAATACCCTGAGAGACAATTACCCAGGCCAGCATCTGACATGTGCACACAGCATTCTAGAAGAGAACTAAAAATAACTTTTAAGATGAATATGCGTGAGATATTGATCAGAACCTGTGCCTTCTGTGTGCTTACACTAAAACATGCTGTTATGACAGGACACTGATGGCAGTATACAATACCAAACACACAGATGTGGCTCTAATTCAGCTTTGAGTGATAACATGAGAGTTAAAATCAATGTTCTTACTTTTTGATAGAATTAGAAACATTACTGCTGGTTTCCATATTGTTGAGCTGAACACCTTTTTTATTACATATAATGTTTTTTTTTTTTTATCTTAATTGGGGGGCATACAGACCCCACACTATAGAAAACAAAAGTCTACACTTCCTTTGTCCTGGTTCAACATCACTTCCTGTGCTACACCAACAGACCATGTCTGTCTGACAGAGGAAGTAAAAGTGTACCAGTGAAATATGCAACCTACTCCCCCCCCCCCCCCCCCCCCCCTCCCCCAAGTTTCATCAGCACATATGCAACCTACCTTGTCTCGTCGAATGCAAATATAGACCCCACACTATAGAAAACGAAAGTCTACACTTCCTTTGTCCTGGTCCAACATCACTTCCTGTGGTACTCGGGTACACCAACAGACCATGTCTGTCTGACAGAGGAAGTAAAAGTGTACCAGTGAAATGAAGTAGAATTGAAATTGCTGGGGGTTCAGAGTGTGAAGGTACTAAATACTTGCAGAAGGGTGCATGGATTTACTTTGCTGAGCAGGGGTATTTAACAATCTTTATGCTCGTTGTTGTTAAACCCTAACCTTGCTTTGAAACTCCTGGCAGTCAGGCATAATTCAAACATTGTTTCCTTTGGGGAAAGGATTTCTGGTTAACCACAAGTTTAAAGAAACTTAAACAAAGTTAGGTTTGATCTCCTACTGATACATCGGCCCGTTCTGGAAGAACTCGATATTGCATTAGGAATGAAGCCAAAACGAGAGAGGCCTGTGAAAGCCCAGCTCAGCTTGATGTTTTCCCAGGACGGTTAAGAGTACAGAGCTGTCATCTGCACCCACTTTCCAAATTCTACAGACACGCAGAAAAACTAATACCAAGAATGTGCCTAATAGACAGTCACCTTCATAGTGCAGTACCATGCTAAAAGCACAGTAAAGTGTAGTGAAAGCAAGGCAAATGTCAGGTTGTAGTTGTTTATTTATTTATTTATTTGTTTTTTATTTTGAGTCTGAAATCTTAAAGGTACTGTTTTCTCATTTAGTTTCATCAGCACAGTCAACGCCATGTGGTTTAGCAGGGGCTAATATTTGCATCCATCTGCGACCTCTTACTCTTTATAAGCGCACAGTCTATAAAACAATAGTGTGTTTCATCTGTTGTGCAATGAAGTACATTCCTGATGTCTGTATTGCCATATCATTTGATGAAAAGGTTTCCTGTGCAGTATGAACTGAACACCAGCGCCTTCACCACGTCGCCTAACCCCACTTTCTGTACACCAAAGCATATACTCCAAGCAGCCCTGTTTAATGTAGATATGATCTGCTACTCGTTGACTGTGCTTACCATAATCCACAGTGGGTCTGTGTTTTCACAATGCCTCAGCTATGCCTTACTACGCTTGCTATGCATTTACCGCAATATACCGCCGTGCACGTCTGTAACAGAACACTAGCATGTTTGTGTTTTACTATTAAAAATTCCAGTACAAGTAAACAATATACACCGCATGGTTGATCTCACTGAAACAAAAATATGTCCTCCAGTTCAATGCATTTATACGGGAGTATTATCTAGTTACACCTTGGGAATGGTTGTCCACACTCTGCTACATTTACGGGACCACATTATGTAGCTCCCCCCCACCCCCTCTGCCCGACACTTCCTCCCTGATATGCATGCAACCTACCCCCCCCCCCCTTCCCCCCTCCACCCGGCACTTCCTCCCTGATATGCAACCTACCTTGTCTCGTCGAATGCAAATATGTGCCTAATACATAATTCATGAGGTTTGTGGGCGTGTAAAAAAGACAATTTCAGAATTGTATTCGATCTGCTTTCTGCCGATCTCGTTACGTCACAGTAGAGCCGTGTGTCGCGGGTTCGGTTGAGGCTGCTGTAGTTCATGCTTTAGTTTTCATAATGTGTTGAACTGAACCGAACTCAGCAATTTCAATTCGATAGCAATAATTAAAATAATGAAGAGAAAAACGTCTTCAGGGAAGGTAGGGCATGTAGTTGCTTGGATTAACAAGGCGGAATGGGACCAGGTTCTTGAATATTTATACTCCAAAGACTGCAGTGTACAGAAGTATGCTCTGCAAAGGATATCTGCATGGAGAGGAAGGTAAATCGAATAGGAATGATGCACCTCAAATGTGGTTATTGTTAGAAAAAACAAAAACAAAACAAAAAATACCTTAGAGTTGTCGTGTATTAATAAATAGTGTTAGCATTATTTAAGATGTGTGTACACTGTCGCGCTTTATAGGTTTTTTAAAATAATAATAATGATAATAATAATAATAATAATAGTAATAATAATAATAATATCGCTACAAGATCACTGTTAAGTCCCATAGAGATATTATAGATACAAACCAGTTTCATTTAGAAGCATTTTTTTTTTTTTTTTTTTTTAATTTCTTCTTCAGTCACTTTCTGTTCAGTTTTCTATGCATGTATAGCTCATGTCTACGCTGTGATTGTCCAGCGGTATGTTTGCATTCGCTTGTGTCTCAGAACTTCTTGTCTGTGTGACACTCAGGTACGGCAGCAGCACACCTGTCGCCGTGGAAAGCACAGCAGACCTGGTCAGGTGTCAGGTGGTGGACGCTTCTGGACGGGGCTGTACCGATGAATTAGTGCTCTTGTACGGCATGGCTCTTGTAAGGTAAGATTGGAGAGAACAAACACCGCTGTTTTAGGACGCGCCCTGGTATATTGGTTTTACTGACAGAAATGCACTGTTAAATATTTGATTGGAATAATACTATGGAATAAATAAATAATATGGAATGATAAATATATTTCATACTGAACAATCCCGTAGTCCTCTGTGCACTGTACTCAGAAAACAACGCAGCAGGTTTATATACTTGCCCACAGAGGTACCGAAGTTTTTAGCTGTCGATTTGTCAAACACGTGCGGTGTCTTGATACATTCACTGATAAGCAATGACCTGTTTTCTGCTGTAGGTTTGTGAACTTAATCACTGAACGGAAGCAGAAGACAATCTCCATTCCTCTGAGACGGCTGGCCAATGAGGTTTGTAGTATAAAACAAGAAGGCACTTTTGGATGGTGTTGAAATCTCTCAGGCTCCCTTTTATTCGAACGTATGTTTCATGGTTAATAGCTGACTTCATTTGTGTTTGTGATCTACCTTCTGAAATGTATTTTTAAGCTTACTGTGTTTCATCCAATCCTTGGCATCAACCCACTTCATAGTGGTTTAATTTTCTGTGTTTCCAGATGAACATTCCAGAGTGGATAGTGAACTTGCGCCATGACATAACTCATGGGAAACTCCCCTCCCTGAAGTGGTGTAGGAAAGGTGGGTACAGCCTAGCATGAGCTTTCATTTACCATGGATGAGACCAAGAGTGGCTGCTGTATACCTAATGTACATTCAGATAGTGTGGATGTGTCTAGTAGTTAAATACGTCAACCCATGCTGCAGACCTGTTTCGACCAGCTCGCTACAAAAAATGCATTACTGCACTTGAGAAGGGCAACTAGGCTAAGTATTATATGCTGTTTGAGGATATACAATAATTCAATCACTCCAGAACTATTTATACTTATTTACACAAAGAGATATTCATGCATGGAATAGTTTAGTACCAGGTGCAACTGTAGAAACAATAAAAATACAATTAGATACTGCTGGGGGGCATTCAATTTTAACAGTGTATTAGCAGTGAACACGCTTCAGTGGGTCAAACTGCCTCTTCCTCTTAACAACATTTGATGTGTGTGTTGTGAAAATAATAATTCATAAAATCGATTTCTTGGTTCAGATGAACCTTGACCGTTGCGCAGAGTCAGTGATCTGTCCCAGTTGGAGTTGGAGTTGGTCTGCGGTTCGGTTTCTTGATCCCAGCGTTGAACCTCGTTGTTTTCTTGCTGTGCTCTCTGTCAGGGTGTGAGTGTGTTCTGAAGTGGCTGCGGCAGGAGTATTGGTCCCGGCAGCTTGGAAGCAGCCTGGTGGAGCAGTGGGACTCCTCCACTGAGGAGGACGAAGAGGAGGAGGAAGAGGTCACTGAGCCGCACAAGAGATTCAAACACAAAGAGATCTACGGTGAGTGATGCGTGAAATAACAACCTCAGGGAAATGTAGCATGGCAATACAATTCAAACCCCTAACCCATAGGAAGATAGCAAGCATTCTGTCAACAGTGAGACACAAGTGGGGGGGATAACCAAAGCTTTAAACCAATTCCCATTGCTCTTACTTGCACTAGCAACAATATCCCTGACCCTTTTGTCTTGTGCTGAAGCAAAAAATGTTTTGCTTTTTTTTTTTTTTTTTGTCGTCACTTTTGCTTCCTGTGCGACAGTTCACATTGTCTGCCATGGTCTTCCTGCAATCAGACATGTTACCTATAGACCAGGAAATAAGTACACCAGAAAGCAGAATTTTTTGCATTAATATACAGTACATCTGCTGATAACCATAAGATACTTGAATGGGGCAGTTGGTTGTTGGCACCCTGTATAAAGCACGCAAAGGGCTTCTGAGTCAATACGCCAATAGATCTTCTGTGTTTGTTTAAATAAATCTTACCATTATTTTTGGGGTGAGAAATTATAATATATATATTTTTTTTTAGAAAAAGCTAGAGAATTGTTGGTGTCCTATGAAAAGGAACAGTTTCAGGTAATTCATCATTTTATATTTATATTCTAAATTAACAGTAAGTTCTGCAAGCCTTTGCTTTGTGCTGTGGGTAACCTGTATTTGTAAAAATAATCTATTGCCAATACGGTAAAACCTTGAGTTATTTTAAAAACAGATCCCATTAAGAAAGCTTTGGTTGAAGCAAAGGAATGCATTACACTTGCATGCTACATGGGATACGGTTGTCAGTGAATACTGCCAGTCTTTCCCTGTCTTCCACGTTCTCGTTCTGCTGTATACAGCAAGTCATGCAGTTGCAATAATCCAACAGCAGGTGGTGCTATAAACATTTCATTGCAAATAACTTTTCATAACTCAGAAAGAAGCCGGTGTTCCAGGCTTCTCCTGACCGAGCCTAATTCTCACCCAGTATTCTGTCCAGAGAGAGTGAACATTAGCCCAGGACAATTCTCACCAGTATTGTGTGTGTTGTTCCCTGTACCGAAGCCACCTGTAACTGCTGCTGTCATCTTGAGAGAGTCACTGGCAGGCATTTCGAATCGTGGTATGCTTGCAGAGCCCTTCATGAGCTCTGTTACTAAACAGTATAGGATTAACCCGTGTATTACTTGCTCTATGAATGTCTTATTTCATGTCCTTGCAAATTACAATATAGAGGTAAAACTAACTGTCAACTTCGGAGACACATCAGTGAACATAAAAGCCCTATCCGAAGACGTGACCCCAGTCCTCCCATAGCAAGACTTTTCCAAGTTGCTAGTCATACAGTCTTGGCCTTGAGTTTTTGTGCTGTCGAAAGAATGGTGGTAATCTTGAGCAAAGATTCTCCAATGTGAATCCGAATGGATTTTATATCTTAAAACTATGCAGCGTGATAGTTTAAATGAAGAATTAGGGTTGTCATGTGTCCTGTGAGCATGCTTGCCTGCATATTGAAGATTGCTGGCTCACAGGAACGCAATATTCCCTTCTCTCATTGACAGATATTGGCATTGAGGTAGTATTGTGATGTATGTAGTTGCTCGTTTTCCCTTTTGTTCAGAATTGTTTCTAAAGCTTCATATATTATCTAATCATGTATTAAGTATTTGGTCCAATTTCAGTTTTTTTCTCCAGAGCTACAGAGAGCAAGTCCATTTTCATCTGCTTATTATCTTTATATTGGGACCTGCGCTCCTGTGCTGTACATTTGTTGGACACATGATTGTAAGGCGCAGTAACTTGAGGATTACTTATGCCTACAAAGATGAAACTCACCTTCCTGAGCATAAAGTCAAAATTCTGGTGCAAGCTGAGAAGCCACGAGAAAGGCAAAGATCTCAAAAGGCTTTCACAGACCTGGAGGTGAGAATAGACATAATGCGGTGATGATTAGCCTAGGATATTTCCCAACACAGGGGTGAAGGTTTGCCTAGGATATTTCCCAACACAGGGGTGAAGGTTTGCCTAGGATATTTCCCATCACAGGGGTGAAGGTTTGCCTAGGATATTTCCCATCACAGGGGTGAGGGTTTGCCTAGGATATTTCCCATCACAGGGGTGAAGGTTTGCCTAGGATATTTCCCATCACAGGGGTGAAGGTTTGCCTAGGATATTTCCCAACACAGGGGTGAGGGTTTGCCTAGGATATTTCCCATCACAGGGGTGAGGGTTTGCCTAGGATATTTCCCATCACAGGGGTGAAGGTTTGCCTAGGATATTTCCCATCACAGGGGTGAAGGTTTGCCTAGGATATTTCCCATCACAGGGGTGAGGGTTTGCCTAGGATATTTCCCATCACGGGGGTGAAGGTTTGCCTAGGATATTTCTCATCACGGGGGTGAAGGTTTGCCTAGGATATTTCTCATCACGGGGGTGAAGGTTTGCCTAGGATATTTCCCAGTCACGGGGGTGAGGGTTTGCCTAGGATATTTCCCATCACGGGGGTGAGGGTTTGCCTAGGATATTTCCCATCACGGGGGTGAGGGTTTGCCTAGGATATTTCTCATCACGGGGGTGAAGGTTTGCCTAGGATATTTCCCATCACGGGGGTGAAGGTTTGCCTAGGATATTTCCCATCACAGGTTGAAGGTTTGCCTAGGATATTTCTCATCACGGGGGTGAAGGTTTGCTGGGGTGAGAATGATCCTGTCCGGCTCAAATGCTGTGGATAAATAAAAAGAAAACAGGTTTGTTATTAATATTGCTTATAATTGTGATGATTTAAAAATCTGATGACATTCTTCACACATCAGTTTAGCTTCTGCTCTATTGATTCAGCAGCATGCCATCATTTTATTTTTTATGAAGTATTTCTATTAATTACTGTTTTACTGTATAACAGTTATTGAGAAGCAAAATCACTTGTACCCAGTCACAGTCCATATTCTAGAATACCTAGGAGTGTCACATCTTTTGAATTTAAAAAGGAACGCCTTGGTTATCACAACGGAGACTCGTTGATCAAGTGACCCCAGGTGCTATAATGAAAATATTAGGAATGAAAACAGAGCCTCCTGGACAGATCGCCATTGAAAATGAGAATCTGTTGCCTCTGCTGTCTTACCTGGTTAAATACATGATTTAACAGAAGGGCCCCGTTCTTGCTGTAGCATGATGTGAGTGCTAGGCTTCTTGAAATCATGCCTTCGATAAAAGGATGTCCTCCTTTTAAAACATGAGGACCACATCCTGGTCATAAAGCAACCCTCATTGAGCCGACCCAGCTGAAGAAGGCAAAGGTTTTGTAACAAAGCCAATGTTTTATGCTTACTGGGTTGTACACTACCAATGACCTACGTTAGAGCTACCTAATTATCAAGGACCTTTCTGTGGCACAGGTTTGTGAGGGTTTTAGGATCTGAGCCGTTTGACCTAACTCATGTGTGCCTGCTTATTATTTTTGCTGAGTGGTGAGAATCGACACAAGCTCTTTGCTTGTAGGGAGATGTTTCTCGCACATCTGGCTTGCCAGCTAGAGAGCTGTTGGAGGCTTCAGCTTTGTGGTAAAAGAAAGGAGGTGCTGAGAAGACAGGTGGCAGTGAGAAAGCACCGAGCACTTCTCACTTCCTTAATCAGGGGTAGATATCGCCATGACAACAGGCTGAAAGAACAGTGGCAACTCTTCCCTCAGTGCCTTCATTAAGAAACATAGTGTCAAAATGAGGGCTTCCTGGAACAGCCCATGAAAATTCTCTCACCCCCTCACTCCCTGAGCATTTAGAGTTTCTTTGGTGGCTGCTGTTGATTTATAACCTTCCCAAACATCTTGGTCCAATGGGTTATTTATTACTTGAGTGAGCGTCGTTATCACAGCCAACTACATGACGCACAGTGATGTGTGGGAGAGGGAGTGGGAGCGATGAGAAACACAGGGTAGCATTTCAAAACGGGAGATTTCTCTGTGAAAGCTGGGAACTGTGTTTGTATTCTGAAACAAGGCGATGGTAGTGGTGGGGGGAAGGGGGTAAAAAATATCCTACGTGTCAGTTTATTACATTATTCCATAGCCTGCTTATTGTCTTCTAGTTGACAGTCTGGTCTGTTTATTTTAGTTGTAAGGAGATCAACTTTTCTGGATTATGAAAAATGAGGGAAAGTGAAGGAGAGAGGAGGAGTCGGGCAGGAATGAATGCCTGTTTCAGTTCTACAGAGAAGAGCTTGTTTAAATTAGTGGACAGTCAACAGCATATTAAAACAGAACATATGAAAACAGGCATGATCAGAAGTCTGTTGTTTTGTTTGTTTTCAGTTTGTCAGTTTTATGACTGTTTGATTTCTTGGAATGAAATGTAGTTGTACTCCTCCCTGCCCTTCTCCACCCCTCCCCCACTGCAAGGTCCTAGCTGAACTGCAGAAGGAGAACAAGGCAGAGAAGATGATGTGGCCCTGGTCCTCCTCTGAGCTGGAGTGGATCATGATGCAGATCAAAGACTTTGCTCCTGAGAACAGGTATACACAGGTCGAAGGCAAAGAGTGAGCTTCGGTTCGAGAGCTTGTTTGGGGAAACAACGTCACAAAACACAGTCAATTCATTTATTTTTGCTAGCGTTCCACCACATGTACTGTCTTGCAGGGCTGTTGCGCTTTGTTTTAATAATAAAATGGACAATAAAGAAAGTTTGTTCTTAAATTGTAACCAGTTGCTTGACTGTGCTGCAGTGCTGTCAGTGCTGTGAGATAGGAACTTTTGTCCTACAAAGTAGACTCCACTAGTGTATGTCATCTAGAGAGAATGGTGCAGCTGCAAATCCCTTGCTTCAGTTTGCTAATTTAAAGTTCAGTGCCTTGAATGTCAAAAGGTAATGTGATCCGGTTCTTTAACCTGGGCTCGGGGGAGATTAAGCAATGTTCCCTGGCTGCTAGTCCCGTACGTCAAAGCTAGAAGAGGAAGAGAAGTGATTAGTTTGCAGGAATAGTTAACAGTGGCGTAGGTGCACCTCCTTGCTAATTACAAGCCGGGTAGCGCAGCCTTGCTGTTATCTTCAGCCTCATTTGATTTGCTTTGTGCTGATGGTGTTCACTCTGGCCTGTTTCCACAGCACATGTCCTCCTACGCTGCATAGCATACCACTGATTATTAACTTACTGTGGGGAATCCCACTGTGGAAACCAACCCTTCCCCCCACACACACACTGTGCACTGCGCACATTGCAAGAAGAAAGAGTTATTGGTAGAAATAATACAGGAATTACAATCTAGGTGGAACAGCAGTGTGTGTCTGTCTGTTCGTAGTGTGCTAGTATGGAAAACATGCATTTTATCTCACTGCTCAGTGAAAGATGATTTGGAAGAACACAGGGGTTTTCTCACTGCTCACTGCGCCTTCAGTTTCACCCTCTGTGTGGTTCATGAGGTTAACTGACACAAGTTTCATTAATTGTTATGTCAGGCTTTTTGTGTGGAGTTGAAATCTCTAAAAATAATCAGCTCTGTTTTTCTATATGTGTCGAGGTGAATGACATCATTTTCAGTAGTGCTTAAAGCAAAAAAACTGTTGTAACAGAGAACCGATCGTGGTAGTGCTTTGAGAAGCAGACCCAGTGGTTGATAAAGAGATGTTTTTGCTGGTGAGGTCAGTAAGCATAGCAAATAATGACTTTAGCAGAAACAATAAGGGAACACTGTGCACTGTGTGGTGGAGGCAGAAACAGGTTATGTTAAAGAAAGGGATACCCCTTCACGTGGTTCTCTTTCCTTTCTTTGTTTTAAAGAAGTTAAACCTTCCCTGGACAGCCTCAAAATACTTGGCCAACTAAAATATTCAGTCAGCAGGCTGTCTCGATGACTTTACTAGTAGAGAGACTAAACATATATGTGACATATACAGGTAGATCGCACAGAATTTATGTGCGCAGCAAGCAGGATGCAGAACAAATGGAGCAGCTTCACATGTGACAGAGCTGTATCGGTGTGCCTGGGAGAGCAGGAAGAGGTCCTGAGTGCTGCCTCCAGGGGCTGATGCACTTCACTGACGTTCCTGCTGTCTTGTAGGGAGGCTCTGGCTGAAGTGCTCCTGGATGATGGATTTCTCATCCCAACCGCAGAACAGCTGGAATCCTTACAAATCCACCCTTCAGGTAAGAGCCGGGCAGTTAGGGGTTTAAGCAGCAAAGAAAGAAAGAATATATATAGCAGTGTGTAAATTTACTAGTGCACCTTTGATTCCAACCACTGGAAAAATAGACAAACTTGTGATTTTGACTTTCTAGCAGTTGTTTTAGATGCCTAATTAAAGCACAAAATGCTTCTGAAATCCACACACAAGTGTCCTATTGTTTGTATATTGCTGATTATGTGAAAATTGAAATTCTCACACAAAGGTTTCCATGCAGATAAAGAACATAAATGACAAATCTTGAGGTGTTCCAATACGTTTGCACACTACTGTACAAAACCAATCGCAGCCCATGTGTACTGTCCCCCGTTGCAGAGAATTCTGAGTTGTCGATGCCGTGCGTCCCTGGTGTGTTCGTTCAGTTCTGGCACCCCCTGCTGAAGCTGTTGCACTCCCAGGTGTTCACCCAGGTGTTGCTGGAGAAGCTGTTTGCTGAGCTGCAGCTGTGCGCAGAGACCTCTGCACACAGGACACAGTACATCACAGGCTGGATCACTGACATCCTGACCTACAATAACAGAGCAGGTACCTCCACCACTTAACCAGAGCCACTGTCTGAACCTGCTAGGGGGTTCTAGGTCCTTGCACTGAAGAAGGCGTTGGCTGAATCGTTTGCCTGCTTGACGGTCTTATAGTTTTACCTGTTGTTTATCTTTGAAGATTAAAATTGTGTAATATTTCTCGCTAACCTCTGCTAGCTGTAATCGACTGCAACAGGGCAATCTCCTTTAGGAAAGCAAGTAGGGTTCCTGCTAAATGTTGATAAGTTCAGTTCAGCAGTTTATTATGAATATCTGTTTATCATTATCTATACCAGATCAGGTCAGAGAAGTCTGTGTAGAGCTTAACTTTTAGTCCAAATATGAGTGTAGTCTTAATTCATTATAAAATTTACTTCTTGTACATCGGACTGTTAAATAAAGCAGGGAATATGGGATGTGAAATTGGTGTACGTGTGAATCGTTTTCTGAAAACGCTGTCAGTGAATCAGCTAGCAGCTTGGTTTCCGTCTCAACCACGATATGAAAGAATTTAATCAGTCACATTAAGGAGAACGACCGTCTTTCTGATGCAAGCCCTTTCAAAGGCTGCGGGGTGTTGGTGTCACTGACTCCTCTTGCTGCGATTCCCATTTCTTTAGGAAAATCGCAGAAAGGTCTCTCTCGCAGCCAGAAGGAGACCAGGAGTAAATGCCAGCTGTTTGCGAACCAGGTTCGACTGCAGTGGCAGAAACTCCTGACATTGTGTCTGGCAGCCCCATGCCTGGCCTCCCCCTACCTGTTGCAGCAGTAAGTACCCTGTCTGTTAAACATGAGTTTGAATTTTAAAACAATGCTTAAGCACGAGAACCGCCAATAAATATTCTGTTGGTTCTGCAAATCCCAATGAAGTTAAGTTTGTGACGCGTAACAATGTTAATCCTATAGGATCCTGACGGACATGGATAAGCCACTCCCCCTCGACACACAGCAGCGACTGCTCCACTTGTGCTGTATCTACACACAGCCAGGAGAGGGCGCCATCCCTTCAATGGACACTGACCAGTGGGAGGAGGAGCCAGTCCACACTGTGGAGAGTCTGCAGAGGAGGGTCAGGCAGGAGCTGCCGCCCAGAGCCAGGGTCCCAGTGCCCCAGCCAGCCAGCCCAGCCTCTCGACTCAACGTAGGGGAGCGAGTGACTGTTCAGGAGCCCTCACAGGACCTCCATGAGCAGCTGAGCCCAGAGATCATAGCTGAGAGAATGGCAGCACTGAAAGGGTCACCGTGGCAGATATGCACAGGTATGCACAGCTGCTTACAACCCATGTATGAACCTCGTATTTCAATACGGAACTCTGTCAGGTTGGCTCTTTGTCCAGCTGTTGAATTTCTTTCAGGAAACACTTTATTTCACCTCTGGAAAAGTGAGGTGATTGTTGCTGCAGATTTTTCTTTGTATACAGTCCCAGGGATGGACTCCCATTCCTGGTTTCACTGAGTTTAAGACCCCCCCACACCTTAACTTGTTACCTGTACACTGTGGCTAATCAAGCTCGTAGTGAAAACTTTTAATCTATGTCCATATATATTTTTCTTTTTAAGATAATGTGAAATGGAAGGATTTCCCTCTTGGTAAAGTGCCTGGCCAGTCTGATGACCCCAGCTGTCTCCTGCTGGACAGTTACTCCACGATGTCTGTGCTGGAGCAGCCTGTGGACGTGGAGCGGACAGCCCTTCGCTGTGCAGCCCCCAGGTAAGTACCGGCGCTTTGAGCCGAAAGGGATGGCAGATAGAAAAGGCATGGCCTGCAAGTTCTGTCACAAAGCATTTGATCCAATTTGCATTTATTTGCATACAACTGCCTTTTTTTAAAATTTGTTTAAACTGTTATTACTGAAAAGAACATTTTTCTCCAGGGCTGCTTTTGGCAACATAAACTATTGTTTCATCTCCTCCTGTATCCTCACTGATTTTTAATTTCATCACTATTTTTTTCAGCTTGAGGCTTTTTGCGTGTGAATCATGCGAGAATCCTTAGAGCGTTGATGTTTTTTTTGTTACTGCAGTCAGGGGAGCAAGAACTAGGGGTGCTGGGGGTGCTGCTTGAAATACTGGGGTGCACCTACTGGTGCAATGGTAAATCCTGCTTGTTTTGGGAATCTTATGAGCTGTGTGTGCATAATAGTCCACTGACTGTCGCAACAGGGGCAGGATATTTATAACTCTCACAGTTGCAATCTCACGCAAGTCAGTTAGTAGTTGGAACGCATCAGAAGCTTGTGTACAGTAGAACAGTTATTGAAGATGAGTCGCTCTGATACTCTGACTGACAGACTACAGCAACCCAGGTATGCTCTCTGCTGCACCGTCATTGGCTGTGGTTCGTTATCAGCTAACCCTAACAGGATCTACTCACATCAAGGTAATTCAACTACCATGTGTCTGTTTCGAAAGAAGCTGTTCAGTCTGTGGTCTTCTCTGGTTTCTATTTTCATCCTTTACTGACGTTGAACTAAGAAGAAAAGTGCAGCAAAAGGAAACTGTTCTGACGTTCGAGAAGCGGCTGCTTCCTGTAGAAATCACCCAGAAACGTCAAGAGATTACCCACGAGAGGGGGGGGGGGGGGGGGATCATACCCCTGCCCAACACATGAACTGACCACAGCAACACTGACATGAGGCGAGTGGAGGAGACACCACAGTATGTGAAGTGGCGCTTCGATGGAAGAGCCTCTCTTGATACCCCACTTCTAGATTAAGGACTGCTTGTAAACTGCCTGGCCTGCCCAAGGTGAACTGTTTTGTTGTATGTTCTGCAAGTGTTCTTAGAAATCGGATATAGACACTTGAACTGGGGTACATAGTAAATGTGTCCTGCCCATTATCACATGTACGGCTTTAAGAGATGCAAACATAAACATTAACAAGCGTTGAAGGTTCTCTGCGACGGCGGCAGTGTTGTGTTTTTTTTTTTGGTTTTATTAATTGTCCTTGTCCTCGGGATTTCTCTCCCTCCAGCTACCGTCCCTGTTGTCGGAACCCATGTGACTGCATTTCAGATCTGTCAACATAAACCTCATACCCTGCCCTTGCTTTGCTTTGTTTCTGGAATGATAGTAGTAACCCTCCGTAAAGATTGAGACGTCCCTACACATCCCACACCGGAGATCCCTCAGTTATCCAGGGTTTCATGTGTCTAATGAGCAGGAGCGTATCAGGGCTGCTGCTGTGTAGGTGGAAGGCAGCAGCAGTACTGAGCAGTGTGAAGCTGCACTCCCCCCACAGCCTGGCTATCTGACAGTGTGGGGGAGCTGGGAGGAAACACACTCCAGGATCTCGATCTGCGTCAAGTGAGACGTGGGATCACACTCGGGGAAGACCTCTCTCTCTCTCTCATTAGATTGCATTTGAAGGCATCTCTGGGGAATGATGTGGGCCCACGCTGGGTTTGATGATATAACGTCTGTTTTATATCAAATTGGAATCGCATGAAAAGAACCGGAGAGGGATTTGGGTTTTTGTGCACTTTGTTGTAGGGTGCTAGTTTTACCAATTTCCTTTTAATTATGCAGCCATGAAAAAATAGTTTGAAGTGGCTTGTTTACAGGATAAATAAAGATGAAGGATGGTGTTTGTAACCCTGATATTTGACTTACGTTGCAGATGGCGTCTATTTAAGTCAGTTATATTTGTTTCAATGGAGAGATTGCCATACTCGTGAAACACACTGCATGCACAGTATTGATGTAATATTGATGTCGACAGACGTTCTCATGGTGTGGACTGAATACTGAGTCCTTCAGCTGGTTGTGCTTACATGTACTTATAAATTGTACCATTCTTAAAATATTGTTTCTTACGGTTGACTTTATTATAATGTCTTTCTTGTTCCAACCCTTTATAAACCCATAGCAAATACGTAACATGCTTTAATCCGTGAAAAGAGTTGCATTAATTTACATAATTGCACATCACTTTGAAAAAGTGAAAGAAGTTCTACCTGCTGCAGTATACTCTTTTAGATGACCTCAGCCTCAGTCTTCTGGTCCCCATTTTTTCTTTTAAATCGGAATTGTTTTTGAGAGCATTTATAAAACAAGGGTTTTATTGTATTGTGGTGTTAGTACTCCACTACAGTCTAGGTAGTCTCATAGGTGTTCAAGCAAGAGCCCTGTGAATGTTCGGTCATTCTTTACAAAAAAAATAAAGCAAATATACTGAAGTGCTGAGATTGGGTCTAGTACCTGTCACCTCCACTTTTCTGAAAGTATAACCTTGTATCGTGGGGGTAACTCAGTTGCCCCCCGCCCCGTTGTATGAGAGCCCTGCAGGCAGCAGAGCCCACTCTGTTCTTGAGAGTGATTGGGCTTCCTCGGCCTTCAGAGAAACCGCTTGTTCCGAAATCCTGCTTTTCCTCCCCCCTGCGTACCTGTCTCAGAATGCTTAGCATTAACTGGCCAGTTAACTCCTACACACATGATCGTTGTATTGTACCCCATTGAGAGATTGTCATTCTTCATCACGTGGGGTTGGAAACGACACCAGAACCTATGCTATAAAAAGTGTGACCTAAAACTAATTTCACTACTGAAGAGGTTGAGAAGAACTCCTAGTCAAAACGTTTGTCAAAGAAGATTAGCCCTGCGTGTCATTGTCACAAGAAGAATATTTCACAATCACTTTCCTTATTTATCGGAATAAACAGGAAACGTAATGCATGTAACCCCCATATTTCTGTGATAACTAAAAAAATAAAACAACTTAAACATCAACGGGGGTTTTGGATTCCTGCATAATTGCCTGTACCACTTGTCTGTCGGCTGTTGTATTATTTGGCATTGAAAGGCCTTTCTTTCATCCTGGTTTAAGGATTCTGAAACCACAAACATGGAAATGTTGACGAAACCAAAAAAGCTGTGCAGTATTACCTCCGTAAATGAGGAAATACGATCAGGTGTGACATCAACTGCTGTTGCTGCAGGTGCCAGAAAGGGAGACCTTTACATTTCACAGAAGTAAGAAGAAAACTATTAAACGGTTTGTCACGTGGCCCGCCAAGAACAATTCCCAAGGACCTGAGAGAACACATTGCCTTTAAATGCACAAAAACCGAGCAAACTGGGCCTTGAAGACAATGCCCCTTAAATGGCTTTTCCAAGTTGTTGACCAGTGTTTCGATATTATTAGCAGTTGCTAGGAGACCAGTAGGAACACAGAGCAGTGAGTGGGTGGAAAGTAACTTTATTAAATGGGTTTGAGGCTGGCTGTTGCATGTGCATGGAGTGCAAGTGCGTCATGCTGGGTCTGTGCAAAGAATGCCCTCGAGTGAAGATTCTGTCTGGAGACAGCTCAGGTTATTGTTGGATGTGGGAGTTCCTAAAATAATCCTAAAATGTCATACAGTCTTTGTACAATCTACAGAAACACATTTCTGTCACATTGTTCAGAAAACAGCAAGGCTGGTTTCACAGACCCTGCTTTAGCACTTATAGCATTAGTTGGTCCAAGATTAGTGATAACCGTGGGTCTGTGAAACCAGCCTTCCCGAATTCTTCCAAATGTGCATTGGAAGTTTAAAAGTGATGGCGTATTGGTGTCGTGCTAAGCGGAGTCTTGTTAGCACTCTAATATGCAGTGGGAGTCTGAATATATTACACAATGCTGGCATTCATTCGTTCAGTCCTGTTCTGCTCTCGTCATGATGATGCCAGTGTGATTCTGAAATCCCAGGGTAATTGTTAAGGAAACAGATCTACAGAGCGGCTCTCCCGGAAAGTTGCCGTGGATAATAGGGTGGGTTTTTTTTGTGAATAAAGGGAGAGGCATTTCATTATTGTGCTGATATAATGGAGTTTATATAAGGTTGGGCTTTTTTTTATTTTTTTTTTATGAACTTTGGTGCATTGTATAATGCAAAGCAATTCAAGAAGCTGCATGTTTAATCAAGGTTTACATTTAAAAATAAGTTACTGTAAAGCTGTATCCTCACTGTCTGCAATGTAGCTTGTGAGGGAGTGTCAGAGTATTATCGGTACGCTTTGTTGAGTTGACTTGCCATTTTCTAGACTCAATGGGGTTGTCATTGATCCACAATGGGCTTTTGCACATTTTCTTCATCTGAGATAAATTATATTATATTATATTATATATATATATATATATATATATATATATAATATATATATATATATAATATATATATGATAGATATTATAAAATAAATTTTTTCTTCTTCTTTTTGTTAAAAGCTCATAAAGGGAGTGGAAGCTTTGAATCATAACGTATTGTTGTTTAAAACTGTGACGTCAGTGAGGGCTGTCTTTTGATGTAGAGGACGAGCAGCAGTACAGAAGCGAACAATCTTTGGATTCGGAGTGTCCTAACTCCAAATGTGTGCTCCATATCGGCTCGGTCTAATCTACCTGCTAAACAATCACGAGGACGACGTCCTAGAAGAGAGGTCCATTGCAGGGTTGTTTTTATTATTTTAAGAGTATGATTGATTGCTACTGGGAAATGCAGAGTAAATGAAAGAAGAGCAAGAAGTGGTTAATACCCAGCAGTTTCAGATCCTCACTTGATTTCACAATGATGTCTTGAGATATACCCGTATGACGCTGAGCATGAACGACACATCCTTGAGCCATTGACCATGTTCGTAGTTTACCCCTGTATATGACCTTTGCAGTTGTGCTGCCCATTTAAAGCTGATTAAAAAGGCCTAAGCTTTATTAGTTCTTGGTAAATAAGCCTGGTGGCTCATAAGTTATGATTGTGGCCTCTCCCTGTATTCATAAAATGGTAACTTTTTGTTCCTATTGCAGCCGTGGAATCTCGGAAGGCCTCCTGTGGACACAAAGTGATCTTCACAAACTAAAAAGTGGCTTGCAGCTTTTCTAGAAGGAGAAATACTTCATTCACAGGCAGAAGGGGGAAATGTGTGCTCTGAATACAGCAGTTGCACAGAGCAATGCCTTCTACAGCCGGGGGTTTCCTACACAGAAACAAGCCTGGCTGCAACAGTGACTCCAGATTCCACTCTTCCTCGTGCTGTAAAACCTGGCTTGCTTGTTCTCTGGCAGCCCTGCAGACTCTTGCAGATTTACCTGATTTCAGGTAAATCTGTGTACTTAACACCTTTCTGTCGTAACAATGCTCTGAAGCTTTTTTTATAGGACACTTGATGCAGTTGTGCTTGATTTAAATTTGGGAAACAGATTCTTCGACAAGCCTAGCTTCTAACGAGACAGTACTATCTCTAAGAAAATCCCACCGCGATGTTTTAAGACTGCACAATAACATTTTGCTATTTATTTGCTGTTGTCTTGGTATAGTTTAGGTGCAATCAATAAATTACATTTCCCCCTTTATTGCCTTGTTTGCTGTGCCCTGAAATACCTACACTATGGACTTATGAAAATACAAATTGTCCATCTGCTAAATTGCACACATGCAAGGCGGCCCATTGAGTTGTTTTTGATGTTTATGTTTGCTGATGTTTTCTGAGGAAGACCATTGAATTTCACCAGCTGCGTTTTTGTTTGTTTTGTTTTTTTGTTGTTTTTTTTTACAAGAACATTGTATTTACTGTACCTGTGGTATTTAAATGTTTTCATTTTCTTTAATACAAGTTTAACGTGAATGGTAATAAAGTAATTGACTGTCAACAAACTTTTAAATAACATCTTGTCAGATATTGGCATGTGAGTTTATAACACCCTAGTAGAACTACTGTTTTTATTATTATTATTATTTGTATTTTTGTGTTTTCTTTAACAACATGATGAAAAAAATGTTTGAATTGTTTTAAAAAAACAGAACTGAGAATAAAGCCTTCTTAAATATTCCAGTTAACTGTTAACAATCAGTACTGTAACTCATCCTGTATAGATCTGGAATGCATTTTGTATCATAGGGTTGTAGGACAGCAGATGTCTGTGTATAAGGGAACTGCCCTTGGCTTATATATGAATACAGGTATGTGGTGTGATAGTATTGGCTGCTTTATCTGTATGACATTTCCTTACAAAGGTCCAGAGTATGCCTGTTAAGTGAAATATCTTGGCACGTTGCGATTTAGACAAGTCCAAAATTGGAGTTTTTATATCGATGGCAACACATTACACAGAATTTTCTGATAAGAATGCAGAAATGTCAAATATGTACCCACGTGTGTGCATATATACATATTTATTTTAAAACAAAATCATGTTGCATCATACTTACTTCATATACATTCAATAGCAATAAACCAGGTGCATGTGGAAGTACAATACAACTGTTTTAATAAATAATTAGTTTAACATGGTATATTTTATTTACTTTTTTTTTTTTTTTTAAAACCAAGTTACCTTTGAACAAAAATAACACTTCATGCTAAAATAGAGAATGCAGGCATTTATTAGAAAGTAATAGTCTTATTAAAGAACTATCAGTATTTAAAACACTAAAATGATCGTACCACATTCAACTTACAAACTTTTTCGTGGGGGGTGGGGGGGGGGGAAGCAAGCCTGTTCATTTTCAGTACCATGAAATTAAACCGTATGCGCCAAATAAATTATTATTTTCTACATTTTTTAATTCATGGTACCATGATCAATACAAGTTAAACATTTTAGAATAACAGCTCTTAACGAAACATTTAAACCAAGTTATCGCCTTTTTAAATTTTTTTTATTATATATTATAATACACACACAGGAACATATAGTAAAGCATAAACAAAATTTGTCTTTTGTATCTTGATCTCCACTGCATCAGGAATCAGTATGTTGGCTTGTTACTTACTGAAAGGATTTTTTGTGAAAATCTAACCATTTTGTTGCTGATTTTGACCTTTTAAAATAAGTATTCTGTACTCCATGTCCAGTAGGAGATGGAGCAGTTGTGTTGTAGAAAGGCTGCGGCTGTGTGTGGTGACAAGTGCAGGGTAATACAAGTGCCCACACACATCCTTACAGACGAGAACCCTTCACAACATCTAGAATCTTGTTCAGTACGATCATTAGAGTAATGATCCTTGCTGTCTCAGTTAAGGATTTTCAAGCCACACCTATCAAAGGTATAAATAACACTGCAACTCTGAATCTGTGTTCTGTCATGTTTCCATTTGCTTGCTCCAGTATGAAACCGGGTCTGCAGCCCGATATATTCTAAAGGCTGATGATGCATCTATCACGTGTCATTGAACAATTCCCATGTATAAAATATTTCACCTACCTCCACTATTCTCCTGTTCTTAACATTGATAAAAAGGATGGAGCTGGGAAAGGGTGTTTTCTGTGCCTTTGCTTATTTTGACAGCTCTATTAGAATGATTTCCATGGATAGTTTTACATTCAAACAGAATGTTACCCTTTATATCTTTTAAATGGACGATAATCATTTGAGGCGAGGTCCTGCGACTGGACATTGCTGTATGTGTTGGGCACAATTTACAAATGTTTATTCCAAACACATTATAATTACTGTACAAACACCACATATTGGCTTTATTTAAAGAAATTGCTTGTCCTGGTGTGAAACAGCAACTCTGAATGTAACACAAACCCAGTTTGTCTGGGTTTCTCAAATATTTCAACAAGTTTAAAAGTTGTTTCTTCTTTATGTATCTATTATATATATATATATTATAGTATATATATTAATTAAATATAGTATATACAATATAATATATAAAAAGTTAATTTTTCGTTTAAAAAATTAAAGCAACAAGTTTCATTCAGCCAAAGAATAAAACAAACTACTGCATCTCAGCACAACACAAGGACTTGACATAGCTAAATAAGCACAGCAGAGTACACTAACAGAAATCGCTCAGATTGTCAAATCTGATAATGAACTTCAGATACACAATATAAGAATTAAGATAATTAAATGAATAATGCAGTTAGTATAATTTGTATTTAGTCTCGGATCTCATATCTTCAGTAAGAAATGCTATAGTAAAAGTGTACGTCTTGAAACAAGCGTATGCAATAACATTTTAAACAATGAATAAAGCTTAGCAACTGAGGGCAAGTTGGAAGATATTTAACAAAATTCATTTGTGTAAATATCATATAAAGGATATAAGATGAAAACTCTTAATATATTTGTGGTATACACATAGCACTATATTGTATATCGTGAATACAGTTATCTTAACAAAGTTTCATTACTTCAGTTATCAAAATATATATATATATCTTTTATATATTATATATCATAAGATTATATATCATATAATAGTTTTATATATATACTAGTGTTATTTTATGACATGACATGTGTGACACAGCACTATTCAAATATATCTCAGATTTTCAAGATTAAGACTAGCTCAACAACATGCAAGTAGAATGTGCTTCCAATTAAGAGATACCTCTTTATTGAATGTCAATACAATGTTTTTAAAAATAAAAAAAAATCTGCCAATATATCCTTTGTTGCCTTTCAAATACAGCACATAAACTTTGCACTGCTTTTTAACTGGCTCACATTAAAATAGGTGACTGAATACAGTAAGCCTCCAAGTGGCTTTCTATTACTTTAGGCAAAATTCCGAGCCAGAAAGTTGTGGCAACTTGCAATCATAATCTTTATTTATTTATTTTATTTTATATATATATATATATATAAAACAAAAAAGTGTGGTGATCCCAGCAAAGTTTCACAGATTACATAACTATAATATTAGCTTGAGTACATTAGAAATACAATGCCATTTTATAGTAGACATTTAGAGCGAATTGGCTTTAAAACTAAGTATTTAAAGAGCTTGCAAAACAATTTTAGCAACTGCAAGAATAGCGGGCAAGGCAGATGTCTTATTATACTGATCAGGTACAACAGCGCTTGAATTACCACACATTTTTCAGTTTTAAGAATACAGTGTAACAATATACTTCAGCTTTATTAACACAGTTTACTTTTTATTCATAATAAATCATGTACAGATAGAGGACAGGATAATGCTAAAAGCAGTACACAAGAGATTTGTGCACACCTAGCAGTTTTTAAAAGTTTTTTTTTTTTTTTTTTTTTCTATAAACTACAGTGCCCAGTAAGAAATAGTACATACCCATGGGCTACTCCCAGTGACACACAGTGTCACAAACATTGTGGCAAAAAAATCGATATTAAAGCTATACTATAGATGATACTGTACATTTCATAAATATTTTATACAATCAAGAAAAAAGAGATACAATTTGTATCAACAAACAAAGGTCGTTTCTGGACATTTGGGGCATTGCTGTTTGCTGCATTTAAAACAGAAAAAGTATGGAGCACAATCAGGGCAGGATTGAGCAAGTCAAGTACCTGAAGAGGGGCACAAGAGCTGATTTTAAACTTGATGGAAGGGCAGCAACAAAAACATAAAAAAGCATGACAGCCTCATGCAAACATAATTTGATATTTTATCATGCTTGGAGAGCAGCTGTTTTTTTTCCCCTACAAATTTTGTATTAAAACAAAAAAAAAAGTATTAGTGTTACCTAGAAATAAAAAATATAAATATATCTGCCCTTAAAAAAAACAAAAAAAACAAATTGGCCTTACAAAAGCTAGTGTCAATAATCAGTGTGTGCTTCAAAGTTATGGCTGAATTTTTGGGAAAAAAAAACAAACAATAAAAACAGCAGCACGCAAGCCGGTAGCAAAATGCCAGAAACAAACCTGACTGCAGCCTCACGTTCGGAGTGTTTCACAGTAAGAAACATTTAGGCAGTGTCACACCTTCTCATGAAGAAACAGAGGGCCGTACACGGCCTTCCTGACTCTCATGAAAAAACTAGAAGTCAACAAGTCCCGCTCGAACTGGCTCGAGCTAATAACATTCCAAAATATTTAAATAAAACTTGAATCTAAAAAGGGTGGCGGTGTCCTTTCAGTGCAGCATTAAAGAAAAAGGCAGCCTCTTCAGGGCTTCAGCTGCAGAACGACAGCCCACCCCCCCCAAAAAACCTACTGCAGGTACTGAAGGTTTGGAAATTAGTCAAAGTGCATTTCCGTGAAGGCTCTTTTTATCACCTTGCAAGGTACCTGAGACTCAAGGAAATGAATGCACACCCTCACATGGATTTTCAAATTTCACAAAGAGAAGTACCGGTTTAACAGAAAACTATACTTTATACATATTCCACCTGGATGAGCCATAATCCGATGTATGAATTGGAAAATGATGTTAGTTTTACATTGATGCAACATTAAACCAACAAACATAAAAGCATCATGAAATACAATTGTGGAGTGTCTTAAAGCCCAAGTGTCTTATAGTAACTTTTTAAGGTTGGTAAACAAAATAAAATAAAATAAACCTGCTACTTTTAAACTAATACCCAACAACAATAACAGTACTTAATGTTTTGGCATAATCTCAGCAGCTTTGAAATAGGTTTTCACAATGGCTACTTTCTAAACATATTTATCCAAATAACAAAACCAATTCAGAAACAGTCAGTGGCTATAAATGGGAAATAAGGCCCATTTTCCCTGCCTCTGTGTTTAGCTAAGTATTTCTATATTTAAAAAAAAAGTAGATTGTTAAGGAAAGAAATATTCTAATAATTGAATTGTTATGACAGCAAATTTAAATATTTCACATTGATAATACCCAACATATTCCATGGAGCAAATACACTTCTTAAATAACATTAAAATAGCATAAATTAAAAGTGGTTAAGAATGATCACTATGAGGTCACTTGAATAAAAGGCAATTTAAGTTAAAATCCATGCAGTGAGGTATACACTTCCTTAGGTTTCCACACCTTTTATGAAAATGTCTTTGTGCCAAACACAAAATATTTACAGCAGTGCTAGAGCAGATACAAATATATACACAATAATATATACTTTGTGCATTACATTTCTTTTT